>NW_027446356.1:7500-62406 GCF_038048845.1 Mixophyes fleayi | reverse complement strand
TGAAACAATGACTTACATCAATCCTTTTACAATATTCTTGTTTCTCCTGACATTTCTAACATTGCCCACCAATTATCAACTTTCTAAGTCTTTCTGAGCAGGAGAAACCGCAAAATATAGTCATTTCTCCATTGCCGTCCAAAAACAACGCTTTTTTACACTCCTGTCTCCCTTTCTTCTGAGAAACAATGACTATACATCAATCCTTTTACATAATTCTTGTTTCTCATGACATTTCTAACATTGCCCACAATTATCAACTTTCTAAGTCTTTCTGAGCAAGAGAAATCGCAAAACAGTCATTTATTATTGCCGTCCAAAAACAATGCTTTTTTACACTCCAGTCTCCCTTTCTCTTGGAAACATTGACTTACATCAATCCTTTTACATAATTCTTGTTTCTCCTGACATTTCTAACATTGCCCACAATATCTAACTTTCTAAGTCTTTCTGAGCAGGAGAAATCGCAGAACATAGTCATTTCTTCATTGCAGTCCAAAAACAACGCTTTTTTACACTCCAGTCTCCCTTTCTCTTGGAAACAATGACTTACATCAATCCTTTTACTTATTTCTTGTTTCTCCTGACATTTCTAACAATTGCCCACAAATATCAACTTTCTAAGTCTTTCTGAGCAGGAGAAATCGCAAAACATAGTTATTTCTTCATTGCAGTCCAAAAACAACGCTTTTTTTACACTCCAGTCTCCCTTTCTCTTGGAAACAATGACTGACATCAATCTTTTACATAATTCTTGTTTCTCCTGACATTTCTAAACATTGCCCACAATTATCAACTTTCTAAGTCTTTCTGAGCAGGAGAAACCGGCAAAATATAGTCATTTCTTCATTGCCGTCCAAAAACAACGCTTTTTTTACACTCCTGTCTCCCTTTCTCTTGGAAACAATGACTTACATCAATACTTTTACATAATTCTTGTTTCTCCTGACATTCTAACATTGCCCACAATTATCAACTTTCTAAGTCTTTTTGAGCAGGAGAAATCGCAGAACATAGTCATTTCTTCATTGCATTCCAAAACAACGCTTTTTTACACTCCAGTCTCCCTTTCTCTTGGAAACAATGACTTACATCAATCCTTTTACATAATTCTTGTTTCTCCTGACATTTCTAACATTGCCCACAATTATCAACTTTCTAAGTCTTTCTGAGCAGGAAAAATCGCAAAATATAGTCATTTCTTCATTGCCGTCCAAAACAACGCATTTTTACACTCCTGTCTCCCTTTCTCCTGGAAACAATGACTTACATCAATCCTTTTACATAATTCTTGTTTCTCCTGACATTTCTAACATTGCCCACAATTATCAACTTTCTAAGTCTTTCTGAGCAGGAGAAACCGCAAAATATAGTCATTTCTTCATTGCCGTCCAAAAACAATGCTTTTTTACACTCCTGTCTCCCTTTCTCCTGGAAACAATGACTTCATCAATCCTTTTACATAATTCTTGTTTCTCATGACATTTCTAACATTGCCCACAATTATCAACTTTCTAAGTCTTTCTGAGCAGGAGAAATCGCAAAACATAGTCATTTCTTCATTGCCGTTCAAAAACAACACTTTTTTACACTCCTGTCTCCCTTTCTCTTGGAAACAATGACTTACATCAATACTTTTACATAATTCTTGTTTCTCCTGACATTTCTAACTTTGCCCACAATTATCAACTTTCTAAGTCTTTTTGAGCAGGAGAAATCGCAGAACATAGTAATTTCTTCATTGCAGTCCAAAAACAACGCTTTTTACACTCCTGTCTCCATTTCTCTTGGAAACAATGACTTACATCAATCCTTTTACATAATTCTTGTTTCTCCTGACATTTCTAACATTGCCCACAATTATCAACTTTCTAAGTCTTTCTGAGCAGGAGAAACCGCAAAATATAGTTCATTTCTTCATTGCCGGTCCAAAAACAACGCTTTTTTTACACTCCTGTCTCCCTTTCTCCTGGAAACAATGACTTACATCAATCCTTTTACATAATTCTTGTTTCTCATGACATTTCTAACATTGCCCCACAATATCAATTTCTAAGTCTTTCTGAAGCAGGAGAAATCGCAAAATATAGTAATTTCTTCATTGCCGTCCAAAAACAACGCTTTTTTACACTCCAGTCTCCCTTTCTCTTGGAAACAATGACTTACATCAATCCTTTTACAATATTCTTGTTTTCTCATGACATTTCTAACATTGTCCACAATTATCAAACTTTCTAAGTCTTTCTGAGCAGGAGAAATCGCAAAACATAGTCATTTCTTCATTGCAGTCCAAAAACAACGCTTTTTTACACTCCAGTCTCCCTTTCTCTTGGAAACAATGACTTACATCAATCCTTTTACATAATTCTTGTTTCTCCTGACATTTCTAACATTGCCCACAATTATCAACTTTCTAAGTCTTTCTGAGCAGGAGAAACCGCAAAATATAGTCATTTCTTCATTGCCGTCCAAAAACAACACTTTTTTACACTCTGTCCTCCCTTTCTCCTGGAAACAATGACTTACATCAATCCTTTTACATAATTCTTGTTTCTCATTGACATTTCTAACATTGCCCACAATTATCAACTTTCTAAGTCTTTCTGAGCAGGAGAAATCGCAAAACATAGTCATTTCTTCATTGCCGTCCAAAAACAACACTTTTTTACACTCCTGTCTCCCTTTCTCTTGGAAACAATGACTTACATCAATACTTTTACATAATTCTTGTTTCTCCTGACATTTCTAACATTGCCCACAATTATCAACTTTCTAAGTCTTTCTGAGCAAGAGAAATCGCAAAACAGTCATTTATTCATTGCCGTCCAAAAACAATGCTTTTTTACACTCCAGTCTCCCTTTCTCTTGGAAACAATGACTTACATCAATCCTTTTACATAATTCTTGTTTCTCCTGACATTTCTAACATTGCCCACAATTATCAACTTCCTAAGTCTTTTTGAGCAGGAGAAATCGCAGAGAACATAGTCATTTCTTCATTGCAGTCCAAAAAAACAACGCTTTTTTACACTCCTGTCTCCATTTCTCTTGGAAACAATGACTTACATCAATCCTTTTACATAATTCTTGTTTCTCCTGACATTTCTAACATTGCCCACAATTATTCAACTTTCTAAGTCTTTCTGAGCAGGGAGAAACCGCAAAATATAGTCATTTCTTCATTGCCGTCCAAAAACAACGCTTTTTTACACTCCTGTCTCCATTTCTCTTGGAAACAATGACTTACATCAATCCTTTTACATAATTCTTGTTTCTCCTGACATTTCTAACATTGCCCACAATTATCAACTTTCTAAGTCTTTCTGAGGCAGGAGAAACCGCAAAATATAGTAATTTCTTCATTGCCGTCCAAAAACAACGCTTTTTTACACTCTGTCTCCCTTTCTCCTGGAAACAATGACTTACATCAATCCTTTTACATAATTCTTGTTTCTCATGACATTTCTAACATTGCAACAATTATCAACTTTCTAAGTCTTTCTGAGCAGGAGAAATCGCAAAACATAGTCATTTCTTCATTGCCGTCCAAAAACAACACTTTTTTACACTCCTGTCTCCCTTTCTCTTGGAAACAATGACTTACATCAATACTTTTACATAATTCTTGTTTCTCCTGACATTTCTAACATTGCCCACAATTATCAACTTCTAAGTCTTTTTGAGCAGGAGAAATCGCAGAACATAGTCATTTCTTCATTGCAGTCCAAAAACAACGCTTTTTTACACTCCTGTCTCCATTTCTCTTGGAAACAATGACTTACATCAATCCTTTTACATAATTCTTGGTTTCTCCTGACATTTCTAACCATTGCCCACAATTATCAACTTTCTAAGTCTTTCTGAGCAGGAGAAACCGCAAAATATAGTCATTTCTCCATTGCGTCCAAAAACAACGCTTTTTTACACTCCTGTCTCCCTTTCTTCTGGAAACAATGACTTACATCAATCCTTTTACATAATTCTTGTTTCTCATGACATTTCTAACATTGCCCACAATTATCAACTTTCTAAGTCTTTCTGAGCAAGAGAAATCGCAAAACAGTCATTATTCATTGCCGTCCAAAAACAATGCTTTTTTACACTCCAGTCTCCCTTTCTCTTGGAAACAATGACTTACATCAATCCTTTTACATAATTCTTGTTTCTCCTGACATTTCTAACATTGCCCACAAATATCAACTTTCTAAGTCTTTCTGAGCAGGAGAAATCGCAGAACATAGTCATTTCTTCATTTGCAGTCAAAAACAACGCTTTTTTACACTCCAGTCTCCCTTTCTCTTGGAAACAATGACTTACATCAATCTCTTTTACATAATTCTTGTTTCTCCTGACATTTCTAACATTGCCCACAAATATCAACTTTCTAGTCTTTCTGAGCAGGAGAAATCGCAAACATAGTTATTTCTTCATTGCAGTCCAAAAACAACGCTTTTTTTACACTCCAGTCCTCCCTTTCTCTTGGAAACAATGACTGACATCAATCCTTTTACATAATTCTTGTTTCTCATGACATTTCTAAACATTGCCCACAATTATTAACTTTCTAAGTCTTTCTGAGCAGGAGAAATCGCAAAACATCGTCATTTCTTCATTGCAGTCCAAAATACAACGCTTTTTTTACACTCCTGTCTCCCTTTCTCCTGGAAACAATGACTTACATCAATCCTTTTACATAATCTTGTTTCTCATGACATTTCTAACATTGCCCACAATTATCAACTTTCTAAGTCTTTCTGAGCAGGAGAAATCGCAAAACATAGTCATTTCTTCATTGCAGTCCAAAAACAACGCTTTTTTACACTCCAGTCTCCCTTTCTCTTGGAAACAATGACTTACATCATATCCTTTTACATAATTCTTGTTTCTCCTGACATTCTAACAATGCCCACAATTATCAACTTTCTAAGTCTGTTCTGAGCAGGAGAAATCGCAAAATATAGTCATTTCTTCATTGCCCGTCCAAAAACAACGCTTTTTTACACTCCTGTCTCCCTTCTCCTGTAAACAATGACTTACATCAATCCCTTTACATAATTCTTGTTTCTCATGACATTTCTAACATTGCCCACAATTATCAACTTTCTAAGTCTTTCTGAGCAGTAGAAATCGCAAAATATAGTAATTTTTTCATTGCCGTCCAAAAACAACGCTTTTTTACACTCCTGTCTCCCCTTCTCCTGGAAACAATGACTTACATCAATCCTTTTACATAATTCTTGTTTCTCATGACATTCTAACATTGCTCCAACAATTATCAACTTTCTAAGTCTTTCTGAGCAGAGAAATCGCAAAACAGTCATTTATTCATTGCCGTCCAATAACAATGCTTTTTTACACTCCAGTCTCCCTTTCTCTTGGAAACAATGACTTACATCAATCCTTTTACATAATTCTTGTTTCTCCTGACATTCTAACATTGCCCACAAATATCAACTTTCTAAGTCTTTCTGAGCAGGAGAATCGCAGAACATAGTCCATTTCTTCATTGCAGTCCAAAAACAACGCTTTTTTACACTCCAGTCTCCCTTTCTCTTGGAAACAATGACTTACATCAATCCTTTTACATAATTCTTGTTTCTCATGACATTTCTAACATTGTCCACAATTATCAACTTTCTAAGTCTTTCTGAGCAGGAGAAATCGCAAAACATAGTCATTTCTTCATTGCAGTCCAAAAACAACGCTTTTTTTACACTCCAGTCTCCCCTTTCTCTTGGAAACAATGACTTACATCAAATCCTTTTACATAATTCTTGTTTCTCCTGACATTTCTAACATTGCCACAATTATCAACTTTCTAAGTCTTTCTGAGCAGAAGAAACCGCAAAATATAGTCATTTCTTCATTGCCGTCCAAAAACAACGCTTTTTTACACTCCTGTCTCCCTTTCTCCTGGGAAACAATGACTTACATCAATCCTTTTACATAATTCTTGTTTCTCCTGACATTTCTAACATTGCCCACAATTATCAACTTTCTAAGTCTTTCTGAGCAGGAGAAACCGCAAAATATAGTAATTTCTTCATTGCCGTCCAAAAACAACGCTTTTTTACACTCCTGTCTCCCTTTCTCCTGGAAACAATGACTTACATCAATCCTTTTACATAATTCTTGTTTCTCATGACATTTCTAACATTGCCCACAATTATCAACTTTCTAGTCTTTCTGAGCAAGAGAAATCGGAAAACAGTCATTTATTCATTGCCGTCCAAAAACAACACATTTTTACACTCCTGTCTCCCTTTCTCTTGGAAACAATGACTTACATCAATACTTTTACATAATTCTTGTTTCTCCTGACATTTCTAACATTGCCCACAATTATCAACTTTCTAAGTCTTTCTGAGCAAGAGAAATCGCAAAACAGTCATTTATTCATTGCCGTCCAAAACAATGCTTTTTTACACTCCAGTCTCCCTTTCTCTTGGAAACAATGACTTACATCAATCCTTTTACATAATTCTTGTTTCTCCTGACATTTCTAACATTGCCCACAATTATCAACTTCCTAAGTCTTTTTGAGCAGGAGAAATCGCAGAACATAGTCATTTCTTCATTGCAGTCCAAAAACAACGCTTTTTTACACTCCTGTCTCCATTTCTCTTGGAAACAATGACTTACATCAATCCTTTTACATAATTCTTATTTCTCCTGACATTTCTAACATTGCCCACAATTATCAACTTTCTAAGTCTTTCTGAGCAGGAGAAACCGCAAAATATAGTCATTTCTTCATTGCTGTCCAAAAACAACGCTTTTTTACACTCCTGTCTCCCTTTCTCTTGGAAACAATGACTTACATCAATACTTTTACATAATTCTTGTTTCTCCTGACATTTCTAACATTGCCCACAATTATCAACTTTGTAAGTCTTTCTGAGCAAGAGAAATCGCAAAACAGTCATTTATTCATTGCCGTCCAAAAACAACACATTTTTACACTCCTGTCTCCCTTTCTCTTGGAAACAATGACTTACATCAATACTTTTACATAATTCTTGTTTCTCCTGACATTTCTAACATTGCCCACAATTATCAACTTTCTAAGTCTTTCTGAGCAAGAGAAATCGCAAAACAGTCATTTATTCATTGCCGTCCAAAAACAATGCTTTTTTACACTCCAGTCTCCCTTTCTCTTGGAAACAATGACTTACATCAATCCTTTTACATAATTCTTGTTTCTCCTGACATTTCTAACATTGCCCACAATTATCAACTTTCTAAGTCTTTCTGAGCAGGAGAAACCGCAAAATATAGTCATTTCTTCATTGCCGTCCAAAAACAACGCTTTTTTACACTCCTGTCTCCCTTTCTCCTGGAAACAATGACTTACATCAATCCTTTTACATAATTCTTGTTTCTCCTGACATTTCTAACATTGCCCACAATTATCAACTTTCTAAGTCTTTCTGAGCAGGAGAAACCGCAAAATATAGTAATTTCTTCATTGCCGTCCAAAAACAACGCTTTTTTACACTCCTGTCTCCCTTTCTCCTGGAAACAATGACTTACATCAATCCTTTTACATAATTCTTGTTTCTCATGACATTTCTAACATTGCCCACAATTATCAACTTTCTAAGTCTTTCTGAGCAAGAGAAATCGCAAAACAGTCATTTATTCATTGCCGTCCAAAAACAACACATTTTTACACTCCTGTCTCCCTTTCTCTTGGAAACAATGACTTACATCAATACTTTTACATAATTCTTGTTTCTCCTGACATTTCTAACATTGCCCACAATTATCAACTTTCTAAGTCTTTCTGAGCAAGAGAAATCGCAAAACAGTCATTTATTCATTGCCCTCCAAAAACAATGCTTTTTTACACTCCAGTCTCCCTTTCTCTTGGAAACAATGACTTACATCAATCCTTTTACATAATTCTTGTTTCTCCTGACATTTCTAACATTGCCCACAATTATCAACTTCCTAAGTCTTTTTGAGCAGGAGAAATCGCAGAACATAGTCATTTCTTCATTGCAGTCCAAAAACAACGCTTTTTTACACTCCTGTCTCCATTTCTCTTGGAAACAATGACTTACATCAATCCTTTTACATAATTCTTGTTTCTCCTGACATTTCTAACATTGCCCACAATTATCAACTTTCTAAGTCTTTCTGAGCAGGAGAAACCGCAAAATATAGTCATTTCTTCATTGCCGTCCAAAAACAACGCTTTTTTACACTCCTGTCTCCCTTTCTCTTGGAAACAATGACTTACATCAATACTTTTACATAATTCTTGTTTCTCCTGACATTTCTAACATTGCCCACAATTATCAACTTTGTAAGTCTTTCTGAGCAAGAGAAATCGCAAAACAGTCATTTATTCATTGCCGTCCAAAAACAACACATTTTTACACTCCTGTCTCCCTTTCTCTTGGAAACAATGACTTACATCAATACTTTTACATAATTCTTGTTTCTCCTGACATTTCTAACATTGCCCACAATTATCAACTTCCTAAGTCTTTTTGAGCAGGAGAAATCGCAGAACATAGTCATTTCTTCATTGCAGTCAAAAAACAACGCTTTTTTTACACTCCTGTCTCCCTTTCTCCTGGAAACAATGACTTACATCAATCCTTTTACATAATTCTTTTTTCTCCTGACATTTCTAACATTGCCCACAAATATCAACTTTCTAAGTCTTTCTGAGCAGGAGAAATCGCAAAATATAGTCATTTCTTCATTGCCGTCCAAAAACAACGCTTTTTTACACTCCTGTCTCCCTTTCTCCTGGAAACAATGACTTACATCAATAATTTTACATAATTCTTGTTTCTCATGACATTTCTAACATTGCCCACAATTATCAACTTTCTAAGTCTTTCTGAGCAAGAGAAATCGCAAAACAGTCATTTATTCATTGCCGTCCAAAAACAATGCTTTTTTACACTCCAGTCTCCCTTTCTCTTGGAAACAATGACTTACATCAATACTTTTACATAATTCTTGTTTCTCCTGACATTTCTAACATTGCCCACAATTATCAACTTTCTAAGTCTTTCTGAGCAGGAGAAATCGCAAAATATAGTCATTTCTTCATTGCCGTCCAAAAACAACGCTTTTTTACACTCCTGTCTCCCTTTCTCCTGGAAACAATGACTTACATCAATACTTTTACATAATTCTTGTTTCTCCTGACATTTCTAACATTGCCCACAAATATCAACTTTCTAAGTCTTTCTGAGCAGGAGAAATCGCAAAACATAGTCATTTCTTCATTGCAGTCCAAAAACAACGCTTTTTTACACTCCAGTCTCCCTTTCTCTTGGAAACAATGACTTACATCAATCCTTTTACATAATTCTTGTTTCTCATGACATTTCTAACATTGCCCACAATTATCAACTTTCTAAGTCTTTCTGAGCAGGAGAAATCGCAAAATATAGTAATTTCTTCATTGCCGTCCAAAAACGCTTTTTTACACTCCTGTCTCCCCTTCTCCTATAAACAATGACTTACATCAATCCTTTTACATAATTCTTGTTTCTCATGACATTTCTAACATTGCCCACAAATATCAACTTTCTAAGTCTTTCTGAGCAGGAGAAATCGCAAAACATAGTCATTTCTTCATTGCAGTCCAAAAACAACGCTTTTTTTACACTCCAGTCTCCCTTTCTCTTGGAAACAATGACTTACATCAATCCTTTTACATAATTCTTGTTTCTCCTGACATTTCTAACATTGCCCACAATTATCAACTTTCTAAGTCTTTCTGAGCAGGAGAAATCGCAAAATATAGTCATTTCTTCATTGCCGTCCAAAAACAACGCTTTTTTACACTCCTGTCTCCCTTTCTCCTGGAAACAATGACTTACATCAATCCTTTTACATAATTCTTGTTTCTCATGACATTTCTAACATTGTCCACAATTATCAACTTTCTAAGTCTTTCTGAGCAGGAGAAATCGCAAAACATAGTCATTTCTTCATTGCAGTCCAAAAACAACGCTTTTTTACACTCCAGTCTCCCTTTCTCTTGGAAACAATGACTTACATCAATCCTTTTACATAATTCTTGTTTCTCCTGACATTTCTAACATTGCCCACAATTATCAACTTTCTAAGTCTTTCTGAGCAGGAGAAACCGCAAAATATAGTCATTTCTTCATTGCCGTCCAAAAACAACGCTTTTTTACACTCCTGTCTCCCTTTCTCCTGGAAACAATGACTTACATCAATACTTTTACATAATTCTTGTTTCTCATGACATTTCTAACATTGCCCACAATTATCAACTTTCTAAGTCTTTCTGAGCAGGAGAAATCGCAAAATATAGTAATTTCTTCATTGCCGTCCAAAAACGCTTTTTTTACACTCCTGTCTCCCCTTCTCCTGGAAACAATGACTTACATCAATCCTTTTACATAATTCTTGTTTCTCATGACATTTCTAACATTGCCCACAAATATCAACTTTCTAAGTCTTTCTGAGCAGGAGAAATCGCAAAACATAGTCATTTCTTCATTGCAGTCCAAAAACAACGCTTTTTTACACTCCAGTCTCCCTTTCTCTTGGAAACAATGACTTACATCAATCCTTTTACATAATTCTTGTTTCTCATGACATTTCTAACATTGTCCACAATTATCAACTTTCTAAGTCTTTCTGAGCAGGAGAAATCGCAAAACATAGTCATTTCTTCATTGCAGTCCAAAAACAACGCTTTTTTACACTCCAGTCTCCCTTTCTCTTGGAAACAATGACTTACATCAATCCTTTTACATAATTCTTGTTTCTCCTGACATTTCTAACATTGCCCACAATTATCAACTTTCTAAGTCTTTCTGAGCAGGAGAAATCGCAAAATATAGTCATTTCTTCATTGCCGTCCAAAAACAACGCTTTTTTACACTCCTGTCTCCCTTTCTCCTGGAAACAATGACTTACATCAATCCTTTTACATAATTCTTGTTTCTCATGACATTTCTAACATTGTCCACAATTATCAACTTTCTAAGTCTTTCTGAGCAGGAGAAATCGCAAAACATAGTCATTTCTTCATTGCAGTCCAAAAACAACGCTTTTTTACACTCCAGTCTCCCTTTCTCTTGGAAACAATGACTTACATCAATCCTTTTACATAATTCTTGTTTCTCCTGACATTTCTAACATTGCCCACAATTATCAACTTTCTAAGTCTTTCTGAGCAGGAGAAATCGCAAAATATAGTAATTTCTTCATTGCCGTCCAAAAACAACGCTTTTTAACACTCCTGTCTCCCCTTCTCCTGGAAACAATGACTTACATCAATCCTTTTACATAATTCTTGTTTCTCATGACATTTCTAACATTGCCCACAAATATCAACTTTCTAAGTCTTTCTGAGCAGGAGAAATCGCAAAACATAGTCATTTCTTCATTGCAGTCCAAAAACAACGCTTTTTTACACTCCAGTCTCCCTTTCTCTTGGAAACAATGACTTACATCAATCCTTTTACATAATTCTTGTTTCTCATGACATTTCTAACATTGTCCACAATTATCAACTTTCTAAGTCTTTCTGAGCAGGAGAAATCGCAAAACATAGTCATTTCTTCATTGCAGTCCAAAAACAACGCTTTTTTACACTCCAGTCTCCCTTTCTCTTGGAAACAATGACTTACATCAATCCTTTTACATAATTCTTGTTTCTCCTGACATTTCTAACATTGCCCACAATTATCAACTTTCTAAGTCTTTCTGAGCAGGAGAAATCGCAAAATATAGTCATTTCTTCATTGCCGTCCAAAAACAACGCTTTTTTACACTCCTGTCTCCCTTTCTCCTGAAAACAATGACTTACATCAATCCTTTTACATAATTCTTGTTTCTCATGACATTTCTAACATTGTCCACAATTATCAACTTTCTAAGTCTTTCTGAGCAGGAGAAATCGCAAAACATAGTCATTTCTTCATTGCAGTCCAAAAACAACGCTTTTTTACACTCCAGTCTCCCTTTCTCTTGGAAACAATGACTTACATCAATCCTTTTACATAATTCTTGTTTCTCCTGACATTTCTAACATTGCCCACAATTATCAACTTTCTAAGTCTTTCTGAGCAGGAGAAATCGCAAAATATAGTCATTTCTTCATTGCCGTCCAAAAACAACGCTTTTTTACACTCCTGTCTCCCTTTCTCCTGAAAACAATGACTTACATCAATCCTTTTACATAATTCTTGTTTCTCATGACATTTCTAACATTGTCCACAATTATCAACTTTCTAAGTCTTTCTGAGCAGGAGAAATCGCAAAACATAGTCATTTCTTCATTGCAGTCCAAAAACAACGCTTTTTTACACTCCAGTCTCCCTTTCTCTTGGAAACAATGACTTACATCAATCCTTTTACATAATTCTTGTTTCTCCTGACATTTCTAACATTGCCCACAATTATCAACTTTCTAAGTCTTTCTGAGCAGGAGAAATTGCAAAATATAGTCATTTCTTCATTGCCGTCCAAAAACAACGCTTTTTAACACTCCTGTCTCCCCTTCTCCTGGAAACAATGACTTACATCAATCCTTTTACATAATTCTTGTTTCTCATGACATTTCTAACATTGCCCACAAATATCAACTTTCTAAGTCTTTCTGAGCAGGAGAAATCGCAAAACATAGTCATTTCTTCATTGCAGTCCAAAAACAACGCTTTTTTACACTCCAGTCTCCCTTTCTCTTGGAAACAATGACTTACATCAATCCTTTTACATAATTCTTGTTTCTCATGACATTTCTAACATTGTCCACAATTATCAACTTTCTAAGTCTTTCTGAGCAGGAGAAATCGCAAAACATAGTCATTTCTTCATTGCAGTCCAAAAACAACGCTTTTTTACACTCCAGTCTCCCTTTCTCTTGGAAACAATGACTTACATCAATACTTTTACATAATTCTTGTTTCTCCTGACATTTCTAACATTGCCCACAATTATCAACTTTCTAAGTCTTTCTGAGCAGGAGAAATCGCAAAATATAGTCATTTCTTCATTGCCGTCCAAAAACAACGCTTTTTTACACTCCTGTCTCCCTTTCTCCTGAAAACAATGACTTACATCAATCCTTTTACATAATTCTTGTTTCTCATGACATTTCTAACATTGTCTACAATTATCAACTTTCTAAGTCTTTCTGAGCAGGAGAAATCGCAAAACATAGTCATTTCTTCATTGCAGTCCAAAAACAACGCTTTTTTACACTCCAGTCTCCCTTTCTCTTGGAAACAATGACTTACATCAATACTTTTACATAATTCTTGTTTCTCCTGACATTTCTAACATTGCCCACAATTATCAACTTTCTAAGTCTTTCTGAGCAGGAGAAATCGCAAAATATAGTCATTTCTTCATTGCCGTCCAAAAACAACGCTTTTTTACACTCCTGTCTCCCTTTCTCCTGGAAACAATGACTTACATCAATACTTTTACATAATTCTTGTTTCTCCTGACATTTCTAACATTGCCCACAAATATCAACTTTCTAAGTCTTTCTGAGCAGGAGAAATCGCAAAACATAGTCATTTCTTCATTGCAGTCCAAAAACAACGCTTTTTTACACTCCAGTCTCCCTTTCTCTTGGAAACAATGACTTACATCAATCCTTTTACATAATTCTTGTTTCTCATGACATTTCTAACATTGCCCACAATTATCAACTTTCTAAGTCTTTCTGAGCAGGAGAAATCGCAAAATATAGTAATTTCTTCATTGCCGTCCAAAAACACTTTTTTACACTCCTGTCTCCCCTTCTCCTATAAACAATGACTTACATCAATCCTTTTACATAATTCTTGTTTCTCATGACATTTCTAACATTGCCCACAAATATCAACTTTCTAAGTCTTTCTGAGCAGGAGAAATCGCAAAACATAGTCATTTCTTCATTGCAGTCCAAAAACAACGCTTTTTTACACTCCAGTCTCCCTTTCTCTTGGAAACAATGACTTACATCAATCCTTTTACATAATTCTTGTTTCTCCTGACATTTCTAACATTGCCCACAATTATCAACTTTCTAAGTCTTTCTGAGCAGGAGAAATCGCAAAATATAGTCATTTCTTCATTGCCGTCCAAAAACAACGCTTTTTTACACTCCTGTCTCCCTTTCTCCTGGAAACAATGACTTACATCAATCCTTTTACATAATTCTTGTTTCTCATGACATTTCTAACATTGTCCACAATTATCAACTTTCTAAGTCTTTCTGAGCAGGAGAAATCGCAAAACATAGTCATTTCTTCATTGCAGTCCAAAAACAACGCTTTTTTACACTCCAGTCTCCCTTTCTCTTGGAAACAATGACTTACATCAATCCTTTTACATAATTCTTGTTTCTCCTGACATTTCTAACATTGCCCACAATTATCAACTTTCTAAGTCTTTCTGAGCAGGAGAAACCGCAAAATATAGTCATTTCTTCATTGCCGTCCAAAAACAACGCTTTTTTACACTCCTGTCTCCCTTTCTCCTGGAAACAATGACTTACATCAATACTTTTACATAATTCTTGTTTCTCATGACATTTCTAACATTGCCCACAATTATCAACTTTCTAAGTCTTTCTGAGCAGGAGAAATCGCAAAATATAGTAATTTCTTCATTGCCGTCCAAAAACGCTTTTTTACACTCCTGTCTCCCCTTCTCCTGGAAACAATGACTTACATCAATCCTTTTACATAACTCTTGTTTCTCATGACATTTCTAACATTGCCCACAAATATCAACTTTCTAAGTCTTTTTGAGCAGGAGAAATCGCAGAACATAGTCATTTCTTCATTGCAGTCCAAAAACAACGCTTTTTTACACTCCTGTCTCCATTTCTCTTGGAAACAATGACTTACATCAATCCTTTTACATAATTCTTGTTTCTCCTGACATTTCTAACATTGCCCACAATTATCAACTTTCTAAGTCTTTCTGAGCAGGAGAAACCGCAAAATATAGTCATTTCTTCATTGCCGTCCAAAAACAACGCTTTTTTACACTCCTGTCTCCCTTTCTCTTGGAAACAATGACTTACATCAATACTTTTACATAATTCTTGTTTCTCCTGACATTTCTAACATTGCCCACAATTATCAACTTTCTAAGTCTTTTTGAGCAGGAGAAATCGCAGAACATAGTCATTTCTTCATTGCAGTCCAAAAACAACGCTTTTTTACACTCCAGTCTCCCTTTCTCTTGGAAACAATGACTTACATCAATCCTTTTACATAATTCTTGTTTCTCCTGACATTTCTAACATTGCCCACAATTATCAACTTTCTAAGTCTTTCTGAGCAGGAGAAATCGCAAAATATAGTCATTTCTTCATTGCCGTCCAAAAACAACGCTTTTTTACACTCCTGTCTCCCTTTCTCCTGGAAACAATGACTTACATCAATCCTTTTACATAATTCTTGTTTCTCATGACATTTCTAACATTGCCCACAATTATCAACTTTCTAAGTCTTTTTGAGCAGGAGAAATCGCAGAACATAGTCATTTCTTCATTGCAGTCCAAAAACAACGCTTTTTTACACTCCTGTCTCCATTTCTCTTGGAAACAATGACTTACATCAATCCTTTTACATAATTCTTGTTTCTCATGACATTTCTAACATTGCCCACAATTATCAACTTTCTAAGTCTTTCTGAGCAGGAGAAATCGCAAAATATAGTAATTTCTTCATTGCCGTCCAAAAACAACGCTTTTTTACACTCCTGTCTCCCCTTCTCCTGGAAACAATGACTTACATCAATCCTTTTACACAATTCTTGTTTCTCATGACATTTCTAACATTGCCCACAATTATCAACTTTCTAAGTCTTTCTGAGCAAGAGAAATCGCAAAAAAGTCATTTATTCATTGCCGTCCAAAAACAATGCTTTTTTACACTCCAGTCTCCCTTTCTCTTGGAAACAATGACTTACATCAATCCTTTTACATAATTCTTGTTTCTCCTGACATTTCTAACATTGCCCACAATTATCAACTTTCTAAGTCTTTTTGAGCAGGAGAAATCGCAGAACATAGTCATTTCTTCATTGCAGTCCAAAAACAACGCTTTTTTACACTCCTGTCTCCATTTCTCTTGGAAACAATGACTTACATCAGTCCTTTTACATAATTCTTGTTTCTCCTGACATTTCTAACATTGCCCACAATTATCAACTTTCTAAGTCTTTCTGAGCAGGAGAAACCGCAAAATATAGTCATTTCTTCATTGCCGTCCAAAAACAACGCTTTTTTACACTCCTGTCTCCCTTTCTCCTGGAAACAATGACTTACATCAATCCTTTTACATAATTCTTGTTTCTCATGACATTTCTAACATTGCCCACAATTATCAACTTTCTAAGTCTTTCTGAGCAGGAGAAATCGCAAAACATAGTCATTTCTTCATTGCCGTCCAAAAACAACACTTTTTTACACTCCTGTCTCCCTTTCTCTTGGAAACATGGACTTACATCAATACTTTTACATAATTCTTGTTTCTCCTGACATTTCTAACATTGCCCACAATTATCAACTTTCTAAGTCTTTTTGAGCAGGAGAAATCGCAGAACATAGTCATTTCTTCATTGCAGTCCAAAAACAACGCTTTTTTACACTCCTGTCTCCATTTCTCTTGGAAACAATGACTTACATCAATCCTTTTACATAATTCTTGTTTCTCCTGACATTTCTAACATTGCCCACAATTATCAACTTTCTAAGTATTTCTGAGCAGGAGAAACCGCAAAATATAGTCATTTCTTCATTGCCGTCCAAAAACAACGCTTTTTTACACTCCTGTCTCCCTTTCTCCTGGAAACAATGACTTACATCAATCCTTTTACATAATTCTTGTTTCTCATGACATTTCTAACATTGCCCCCAAATATCAACTTTCTAAGTCTTTCTGAGCAGGAGAAATCGCAAAACATAGTCATTTCTTCATTGCAGTCCAAAAACAACGCTTTTTTACACTCCAGTCTCCCTTTCTCTTGGAAACAATGACTTACATCAATCCTTTTACATAATTCTTGTTTCTCATGACATTTCTAACATTGTCCACAATTATCAACTTTCTAAGTCTTTCTGAGCAGGAGAAATCGCAAAACATAGTCATTTCTTCATTGCAGTCCAAAAACAACGCTTTTTTACACTCCAGTCTCCCTTTCTCTTGGAAACAATGACTTACATCAATCCTTTTACATAATTCTTGTTTCTCCTGACATTTCTAACATTGCCCACAATTATCAACTTTCTAAGTCTTTCTGAGCAGGAGAAACCGCAAAATATAGTCATTTCTTCATTGCCGTCCAAAAACAACACTTTTTTACACTCCTGTCTCCCTTTCTCCTGGAAACAATGACTTACATCAATCCTTTTACATAATTCTTGTTTCTCATGACATTTCTAACATTGCCCACAATTATCAACTTTCTAAGTCTTTCTGAGCAGGAGAAATCGCAAAACATAGTCATTTCTTCATTGCCGTCCAAAAACAACACTTTTTTACACTCCTGTCTCCCTTTCTCTTGGAAACAATGACTTACATCAATACTTTTACATAATTCTTGTTTCTCCTGACATTTCTAACATTGCCCACAATTATCAACTTTCTAAGTCTTTCTGAGCAAGAGAAATCGCAAAACAGTTATTTATTCATTGCCGTCCAAAAACAATGCTTTTTTACACTCCAGTCTCCCTTTCTCTTGGAAACAATGACTTACATCAATCCTTTTACATAATTCTTGTTTCTCCTGACATTTCTAACATTGCCCACAATTATCAACTTTCTAAGTCTTTTTGAGCAGGAGAAATCGCAGAACATAGTCATTTCTTCATTGCAGTCCAAAAACAACGCTTTTTTACACTCCTGTCTCCATTTCTCTTGGAAACAATGACTTACATCAATCCTTTTACATAATTCTTGTTTCTCCTGACATTTCTAACATTGCCCACAATTATCAACTTTCTAAGTCTTTCTGAGCAGGAGAAACCGCAAAATATAGTCATTTCTTCATTGCCGTCCAAAAAGAACGCTTTTTTACACTCCTGTCTCCCTTTCTCCTGGAAACAATGACTTACATCAATCCTTTTACATAATTCTTGTTTCTCATGACATTTCTAACATTGCCCACAATTATCAACTTTCTAAGTCTTTCTGAGCAGGAGAAATCGCAAAACATAGTCATTTCTTCATTGCCGTCCAAAAACAACACTTTTTTACACTCCTGTCTCCCTTTCTCTTGGAAACAATGACTTACATCAATACTTTTACATAATTCTTGTTTCTCCTGACATTTCTAACATTGCCCACAATTATCAACTTTCTAAGTCTTTTTGAGCAGGAGAAATCGCAGAACATAGTCATTTCTTCATTGCAGTCCAAAAACAACGCTTTTTTACACTCCTGTCTCCATTTCTCTTGGAAACAATGACTTACATCAATCCTTTTACATAATTCTTGTTTCTCATGACATTTCTAACATTGCCCACAATTATCAACTTTCTAAGTCTTTCTGAGCAGGAGAAATCGCAAAATATAGTAATTTCTTCATTGCCGTCCAAAAACAACGCTTTTTTACACTCCTGTCTCCCCTTCTCCTGGAAACAATGACTTACATCAATCCTTTTACACAATTCTTGTTTCTCATGACATTTCTAACATTGCCCACAATTATCAACTTTCTAAGTCTTTCTGAGCAAGAGAAATCGCAAAACAGTCATTTATTCATTGCCGTCCAAAAACAATGCTTTTTTACACTCCAGTCTCCCTTTCTCTTGGAAACAATGACTTACATCAATCCTTTTACATAATTCTTGTTTCTCCTGACATTTCTAACATTGCCCACAATTATCAACTTTCTAAGTCTTTTTGAGCAGGAGAAATCGCAGAACATAGTCATTTCTTCATTGCAGTCCAAAAACAACGCTTTTTTACACTCCTGTCTCCATTTCTCTTGGAAACAATGACTTACATCAATCCTTTTACATAATTCTTGTTTCTCCTGACATTTCTAACATTGCCCACAATTATCAACTTTCTAAGTCTTTCTGAGCAGGAGAAACCGCAAAATATAGTCATTTCTTCATTGCCGTCCAAAAACAACGCTTTTTTACACTCCTGTCTCCCTTTCTCCTGGAAACAATGACTTACATCAATCCTTTTACATAATTCTTGTTTCTCATGACATTTCTAACATTGCCCACAATTATCAACTTTCTAAGTCTTTTTGAGCAGGAGAAATCGCAGAACATAGTCATTTCTTCATTGCAGTCCAAAAACAACACTTTTTTACACTCCTGTCTCCATTTCTCTTGGAAACAATGACTTACATCAATCCTTTTACATAATTCTTGTTTCTCATGACATTTCTAACATTGCCCACAATTATCAACTTTCTAAGTCTTTCTGAGCAGGAGAAATCGCAAAATATAGTAATTTCTTCATTGCCGTCCAAAAACAACGCTTTTTTACACTCCTGTCTCCCCTTCTCCTGGAAACAATGACTTACATCAATCCTTTTACACAATTCTTGTTTCTCATGACATTTCTAACATTGCCCACAATTATCAACTTTCTAAGTCTTTCTGAGCAAGAGAAATCGCAAAAAAGTCATTTATTCATTGCCGTCCAAAAACAATGCTTTTTTACACTCCAGTCTCCCTTTCTCTTGGAAACAATGACTTACATCAATCCTTTTACATAATTCTTGTTTCTCCTGACATTTCTAACATTGCCCACAATTATCAACTTTCTAAGTCTTTTTGAGCAGGAGAAATCGCAGAACATTTCTTCATTGCAGTCCAAAAACAACGCTTTTTTACACTCCTGTCTCCATTTCTCTTGGAAACAATGACTTACATCAATCCTTTTACATAATTCTTGTTTCTCCTGACATTTCTAACATTGCCCACAATTATCAACTTTCTAAGTCTTTCTGAGCAGGAGAAACCGCAAAATATAGTCATTTCTTCATTGCCGTCCAAAAACAACGCTTTTTTACACTCCTGTCTCCCTTTCTCCTGGAAACAATGACTTACATCAATCCTTTTACATAATTCTTGTTTCTCATGACATTTCTAACATTGCCCACAATTATCAACTTTCTAAGTCTTTCTGAGCAGGAGAAATCGCAAAACATAGTCATTTCTTCATTGCCGTCCAAAAACAACACTTTTTTACACTCCTGTCTCCCTTTCTCTTGGAAACAATGACTTACATCAATACTTTTACATAATTCTTGTTTCTCCTGACATTTCTAACATTGCCCACAATTATCAACTTTCTAAGTCTTTTTGAGCAGGAGAAATCGCAGAACATAGTCATTTCTTCATTGCAGTCCAAAAACAACGCTTTTTTACACTCCTGTCTCCATTTCTCTTGGAAACAATGACTTACATCAATCCTTTTACATAATTCTTGTTTCTCATGACATTTCTAACATTGCCCACAATTATCAACTTTCTAAGTCTTTCTGAGCAGGAGAAATCGCAAAATATAGTAATTTCTTCATTGCCGTCCAAAAACAACGCTTTTTTACACTCCTGTCTCCCCTTCTCCTGGAAACAATGACTTACATCAATCCTTTTACATAATTCTTGTTTCTCATGACATTTCTAACATTGTCCACAATTATCAACTTTCTAAGTCTTTCTGAGCAGGAGAAATCGCAAAACATAGTCATTTCTTCATTGCAGTCCAAAAACAACGCTTTTTTACACTCCAGTCTCCCTTTCTCTTGGAAACAATGACTTACATCAATCCTTTTACATAATTCTTGTTTCTCATGACATTTCTAACATTGCCCACAATTATCAACTTTCTAAGTCTTTCTGAGCAGGAGAAATCGCAAAACATAGTCATTTCTTCATTGCAGTCCAAAAACAACGCTTTTTTACACTCCAGTCTCCCTTTCTCTTGGAAACAATGACTTACATCAATCCTTTTACATAATTCTTGTTTCTCCTGACATTTCTAACATTGCCCACAATTATCAACTTTCTAAGTCTTTTTGAGCAGGAGAAATCGCAGAACATAGTCATTTCTTCATTGCAGTCCAAAAACAACGCTTTTTTACACTCCTGTCTCCATTTCTCTTGGAAACAATGACTTACATCAGTCCTTTTACATAATTCTTGTTTCTCCTGACATTTCTAACATTGCCCACAATTATCAACTTTCTAAGTCTTTCTGAGCAGGAGAAACCGCAAAATATAGTCATTTCTTCATTGCCGTCCAAAAACAACGCTTTTTTACACTCCTGTCTCCCTTTCTCCTGGAAACAATGACTTACATCAATCCTTTTACATAATTCTTGTTTCTCATGACATTTCTAACATTGCCCACAATTATCAACTTTCTAAGTCTTTCTGAGCAGGAGAAATCGCAAAACATAGTCATTTCTTCATTGCCGTCCAAAAACAACACTTTTTTACACTCCTGTCTCCCTTTCTCTTGGAAACATGGACTTACATCAATACTTTTACATAATTCTTGTTTCTCCTGACATTTCTAACATTGCCCACAATTATCAACTTTCTAAGTCTTTTTGAGCAGGAGAAATCGCAGAACATAGTCATTTCTTCATTGCAGTCCAAAAACAACGCTTTTTTACACTCCTGTCTCCATTTCTCTTGGAAACAATGACTTACATCAATCCTTTTACATAATTCTTGTTTCTCCTGACATTTCTAACATTGCCCACAATTATCAACTTTCTAAGTATTTCTGAGCAGGAGAAACCGCAAAATATAGTCATTTCTTCATTGCCGTCCAAAAACAACGCTTTTTTACACTCCTGTCTCCCTTTCTCCTGGAAACAATGACTTACATCAATCCTTTTACATAATTCTTGTTTCTCATGACATTTCTAACATTGCCCCCAAATATCAACTTTCTAAGTCTTTCTGAGCAGGAGAAATCGCAAAACATAGTCATTTCTTCATTGCAGTCCAAAAACAACGCTTTTTTACACTCCAGTCTCCCTTTCTCTTGGAAACAATGACTTACATCAATCCTTTTACATAATTCTTGTTTCTCATGACATTTCTAACATTGTCCACAATTATCAACTTTCTAAGTCTTTCTGAGCAGGAGAAATCGCAAAACATAGTCATTTCTTCATTGCAGTCCAAAAACAACGCTTTTTTACACTCCAGTCTCCCTTTCTCTTGGAAACAATGACTTACATCAATCCTTTTACATAATTCTTGTTTCTCCTGACATTTCTAACATTGCCCACAATTATCAACTTTCTAAGTCTTTCTGAGCAGGAGAAACCGCAAAATATAGTCATTTCTTCATTGCCGTCCAAAAACAACACTTTTTTACACTCCTGTCTCCCTTTCTCCTGGAAACAATGACTTACATCAATCCTTTTACATAATTCTTGTTTCTCATGACATTTCTAACATTGCCCACAATTATCAACTTTCTAAGTCTTTCTGAGCAGGAGAAATCGCAAAACATAGTCATTTCTTCATTGCCGTCCAAAAACAACACTTTTTTACACTCCTGTCTCCCTTTCTCTTGGAAACAATGACTTACATCAATACTTTTACATAATTCTTGTTTCTCCTGACATTTCTAACATTGCCCACAATTATCAACTTTGTAAGTCTTTCTGAGCAAGAGAAATCGCAAAACAGTTATTTATTCATTGCCGTCCAAAAACAATGCTTTTTTACACTCCAGTCTCCCTTTCTCTTGGAAACAATGACTTACATCAATCCTTTTACATAATTCTTGTTTCTCCTGACATTTCTAACATTGCCCACAATTATCAACTTTCTAAGTCTTTTTGAGCAGGAGAAATCGCAGAACATAGTCATTTCTTCATTGCAGTCCAAAAACAACGCTTTTTTACACTCCTGTCTCCATTTCTCTTGGAAACAATGACTTACATCAATCCTTTTACATAATTCTTGTTTCTCCTGACATTTCTAACATTGCCCACAATTATCAACTTTCTAAGTCTTTCTGAGCAGGAGAAACCGCAAAATATAGTCATTTCTTCATTGCCGTCCAAAAAGAACGCTTTTTTACACTCCTGTCTCCCTTTCTCCTGGAAACAATGACTTACATCAATCCTTTTACATAATTCTTGTTTCTCATGACATTTCTAACATTGCCCACAATTATCAACTTTCTAAGTCTTTCTGAGCAGGAGAAATCGCAAAACATAGTCATTTCTTCATTGCCGTCCAAAAACAACACTTTTTTACACTCCTGTCTCCCTTTCTCTTGGAAACAATGACTTACATCAATACTTTTACATAATTCTTGTTTCTCCTGACATTTCTAACATTGCCCACAATTATCAACTTTCTAAGTCTTTTTGAGCAGGAGAAATCGCAGAACATAGTCATTTCTTCATTGCAGTCCAAAAACAACGCTTTTTTACACTCCTGTCTCCATTTCTCTTGGAAACAATGACTTACATCAATCCTTTTACATAATTCTTGTTTCTCATGACATTTCTAACATTGCCCACAATTATCAACTTTCTAAGTCTTTCTGAGCAGGAGAAATCGCAAAATATAGTAATTTCTTCATTGCCGTCCAAAAACAACGCTTTTTTACACTCCTGTCTCCCCTTCTCCTGGAAACAATGACTTACATCAATCCTTTTACACAATTCTTGTTTCTCATGACATTTCTAACATTGCCCACAATTATCAACTTTCTAAGTCTTTCTGAGCAAGAGAAATCGCAAAACAGTCATTTATTCATTGCCGTCCAAAAACAATGCTTTTTTACACTCCAGTCTCCCTTTCTCTTGGAAACAATGACTTACATCAATCCTTTTACATAATTCTTGTTTCTCCTGACATTTCTAACATTGCCCACAATTATCAACTTTCTAAGTCTTTTTGAGCAGGAGAAATCGCAGAACATAGTCATTTCTTCATTGCAGTCCAAAAACAACGCTTTTTTACACTCCTGTCTCCATTTCTCTTGGAAACAATGACTTACATCAATCCTTTTACATAATTCTTGTTTCTCCTGACATTTCTAACATTGCCCACAATTATCAACTTTCTAAGTCTTTCTGAGCAGGAGAAACCGCAAAATATAGTCATTTCTTCATTGCCGTCCAAAAACAACGCTTTTTTACACTCCTGTCTCCCTTTCTCCTGGAAACAATGACTTACATCAATCCTTTTACATAATTCTTGTTTCTCATGACATTTCTAACATTGCCCACAATTATCAACTTTCTAAGTCTTTTTGAGCAGGAGAAATCGCAGAACATAGTCATTTCTTCATTGCAGTCCAAAAACAACACTTTTTTACACTCCTGTCTCCATTTCTCTTGGAAACAATGACTTACATCAATCCTTTTACATAATTCTTGTTTCTCATGACATTTCTAACATTGCCCACAATTATCAACTTTCTAAGTCTTTCTGAGCAGGAGAAATCGCAAAATATAGTAATTTCTTCATTGCCGTCCAAAAACAACGCTTTTTTACACTCCTGTCTCCCCTTCTCCTGGAAACAATGACTTACATCAATCCTTTTACACAATTCTTGTTTCTCATGACATTTCTAACATTGCCCACAATTATCAACTTTCTAAGTCTTTCTGAGCAAGAGAAATCGCAAAAAAGTCATTTATTCATTGCCGTCCAAAAACAATGCTTTTTTACACTCCAGTCTCCCTTTCTCTTGGAAACAATGACTTACATCAATCCTTTTACATAATTCTTGTTTCTCCTGACATTTCTAACATTGCCCACAATTATCAACTTTCTAAGTCTTTTTGAGCAGGAGAAATCGCAGAACATTTCTTCATTGCAGTCCAAAAACAACGCTTTTTTACACTCCTGTCTCCATTTCTCTTGGAAACAATGACTTACATCAATCCTTTTACATAATTCTTGTTTCTCCTGACATTTCTAACATTGCCCACAATTATCAACTTTCTAAGTCTTTCTGAGCAGGAGAAACCGCAAAATATAGTCATTTCTTCATTGCCGTCCAAAAACAACGCTTTTTTACACTCCTGTCTCCCTTTCTCCTGGAAACAATGACTTACATCAATCCTTTTACATAATTCTTGTTTCTCATGACATTTCTAACATTGCCCACAATTATCAACTTTCTAAGTCTTTCTGAGCAGGAGAAATCGCAAAACATAGTCATTTCTTCATTGCCGTCCAAAAACAACACTTTTTTACACTCCTGTCTCCCTTTCTCTTGGAAACAATGACTTACATCAATACTTTTACATAATTCTTGTTTCTCCTGACATTTCTAACATTGCCCACAATTATCAACTTTCTAAGTCTTTTTGAGCAGGAGAAATCGCAGAACATAGTCATTTCTTCATTGCAGTCCAAAAACAACGCTTTTTTACACTCCTGTCTCCATTTCTCTTGGAAACAATGACTTACATCAATCCTTTTACATAATTCTTGTTTCTCATGACATTTCTAACATTGCCCACAATTATCAACTTTCTAAGTCTTTCTGAGCAGGAGAAATCGCAAAATATAGTAATTTCTTCATTGCCGTCCAAAAACAACGCTTTTTTACACTCCTGTCTCCCCTTCTCCTGGAAACAATGACTTACATCAATCCTTTTACATAATTCTTGTTTCTCATGACATTTCTAACATTGTCCACAATTATCAACTTTCTAAGTCTTTCTGAGCAGGAGAAATCGCAAAACATAGTCATTTCTTCATTGCAGTCCAAAAACAACGCTTTTTTACACTCCAGTCTCCCTTTCTCTTGGAAACAATGACTTACATCAATCCTTTTACATAATTCTTGTTTCTCATGACATTTCTAACATTGCCCACAATTATCAACTTTCTAAGTCTTTCTGAGCAGGAGAAATCGCAAAACATAGTCATTTCTTCATTGCAGTCCAAAAACAACGCTTTTTTACACTCCAGTCTCCCTTTCTCTTGGAAACAATGACTTACATCAATCCTTTTACATAATTCTTGTTTCTCCTGACATTTCTAACATTGCCCACAATTATCAACTTTCTAAGTCTTTCTGAGCAGGAGAAACCGCAAAATATAGTCATTTCTTCATTGCCGTCCAAAAACAACACTTTTTTACACTCCTGTCTCCCTTTCTCCTGGAAACAATGACTTACATCAATCCTTTTACATAATTCTTGTTTCTCATGACATTTCTAACATTGCCCACAATTATCAACTTTCTAAGTCTTTTTGAGCAGGAGAAATCGCAGAACATTTCTTCATTGCAGTCCAAAAACAACGCTTTTTTACACTCCTGTCTCCATTTCTCTTGGAAACAATGACTTACATCAATCCTTTTACATAATTCTTGTTTCTCCTGACATTTCTAACATTGCCCACAATTATCAACTTTCTAAGTCTTTCTGAGCAGGAGAAACCGCAAAATATAGTCATTTCTTCATTGCCGTCCAAAAACAACGCTTTTTTACACTCCTGTCTCCCTTTCTCCTGGAAACAATGACTTACATCAATCCTTTTACATAATTCTTGTTTCTCATGACATTTCTAACATTGCCCACAATTATCAACTTTCTAAGTCTTTCTGAGCAGGAGAAATCGCAAAACATAGTCATTTCTTCATTGCCGTCCAAAAACAACACTTTTTTACACTCCTGTCTCCCTTTCTCTTGGAAACAATGACTTACATCAATACTTTTACATAATTCTTGTTTCTCCTGACATTTCTAACATTGCCCACAATTATCAACTTTCTAAGTCTTTTTGAGCAGGAGAAATCGCAGAACATAGTCATTTCTTCATTGCAGTCCAAAAACAACGCTTTTTTACACTCCTGTCTCCATTTCTCTTGGAAACAATGACTTACATCAATCCTTTTACATAATTCTTGTTTCTCATGACATTTCTAACATTGCCCACAATTATCAACTTTCTAAGTCTTTCTGAGCAGGAGAAATCGCAAAATATAGTAATTTCTTCATTGCCGTCCAAAAACAACGCTTTTTTACACTCCTGTCTCCCCTTCTCCTGGAAACAATGACTTACATCAATCCTTTTACATAATTCTTGTTTCTCATGACATTTCTAACATTGTCCACAATTATCAACTTTCTAAGTCTTTCTGAGCAGGAGAAATCGCAAAACATAGTCATTTCTTCATTGCAGTCCAAAAACAACGCTTTTTTACACTCCAGTCTCCCTTTCTCTTGGAAACAATGACTTACATCAATCCTTTTACATAATTCTTGTTTCTCATGACATTTCTAACATTGTCCACAATTATCAACTTTCTAAGTCTTTCTGAGCAGGAGAAATCGCAAAACATAGTCATTTCTTCATTGCAGTCCAAAAACAACGCTTTTTTACACTCCAGTCTCCCTTTCTCTTGGAAACAATGACTTACATCAATCCTTTTACATAATTCTTGTTTCTCCTGACATTTCTAACATTGCCCACAATTATCAACTTTCTAAGTCTTTCTGAGCAGGAGAAACCGCAAAATATAGTCATTTCTTCATTGCCGTCCAAAAACAACACTTTTTTACACTCCTGTCTCCCTTTCTCCTGGAAACAATGACTTACATCAATCCTTTTACATAATTCTTGTTTCTCATGACATTTCTAACATTGCCCACAATTATCAACTTTCTAAGTCTTTCTGAGCAGGAGAAATCGCAAAACATAGTCATTTCTTCATTGCCGTCCAAAAACAACACTTTTTTACACTCCTGTCTCCCTTTCTCTTGGAAACAATGACTTACATCAATACTTTTACATAATTCTTGTTTCTCCTGACATTTCTAACATTGCCCACAATTATCAACTTTCTAAGTCTTTCTGAGCAAGAGAAATCGCAAAAACAGTTATTTATTCATTGCCGTCCAAAAACAATGCTTTTTTACACTCCAGTCTCCCTTTCTCTTGGAAACAATGACTTACATCAATCCTTTTACATAATTCTTGTTTCTCCTGACATTTCTAACATTGCCCACAATTATAAACTTTCTAAGTCTTTTTGAGCAGGAGAAATCGCAGAACATAGTCATTTCTTCATTGCAGTCCAAAAACAACGCTTTTTTACACTCCTGTCTCCATTTCTCTTGGAAACAATGACTTACATCAATCCTTTTACATAATTCTTGTTTCTCCTGACATTTCTAACATTGCCCACAATTATCAACTTTCTAAGTCTTTCTGAGCAGGAGAAACCGCAAAATATAGTCATTTCTTCATTGCCGTCCAAAAAGAACGCTTTTTTACACTCCTGTCTCCCTTTCTCCTGGAAACAATGACTTACATCAATCCTTTTACATAATTCTTGTTTCTCATGACATTTCTAACATTGCCCACAATTATCAACTTTCTAAGTCTTTCTGAGCAGGAGAAATCGCAAAACATAGTCATTTCTTCATTGCCGTCCAAAAACAACACTTTTTTACACTCCTGTCTCCCTTTCTCTTGGAAACAATGACTTACATCAATACTTTTACATAATTCTTGTTTCTCCTGACATTTCTAACATTGCCCACAATTATCAACTTTCTAAGTCTTTTTGAGCAGGAGAAATCGCAGAACATAGTCATTTCTTCATTGCAGTCCAAAAACAACGCTTTTTTACACTCCTGTCTCCATTTCTCTTGGAAACAATGACTTACATCAATCCTTTTACATAATTCTTGTTTCTCCTGACATTTCTAACATTGCCCACAATTATCAACTTTCTAAGTCTTTCTGAGCAGGAGAAACCGCAAAATATAGTCATTTCTTCATTGCCGTCCAAAAACAACGCTTTTTTACACTCCTGTCTCCCTTTCTCCTGGAAACAATGACTTACATCAATCCTTTTACATAATTCTTGTTTCTCATGACATTTCTAACATTGCCCACAATTATCAACTTTCTAAGTCTTTCTGAGCAGGAGAAATCGCAAAACATAGTCATTTCTTCATTGCCGTCCAAAAACAACACTTTTTTACACTCCTGTCTCCCTTTCTCTTGGAAACAATGACTTACATAAATACTTTTACATAATTCTTGTTTCTCCTGACATTTCTAACATTGCCCACAATTATCAACTTTCTAAGTCTTTCTAAGCAAGAGAAATCGCAAAACAGTCATTTATTCATTGCCGTCCAAAAACAATGCTTTTTTACACTCCAGTCTCCCTTTCTCTTGGAAACAATGACTTACATCAATCCTTTTACATAATTCTTGTTTCTCCTGACATTTCTAACATTGCCCACAATTATCAACTTCCTAAGTCTTTTTGAGCAGGAGAAATCGCAGAACATAGTCATTTCTTCATTGCAGTCCAAAAACAACGCTTTTTTACACTCCTGTCTCCATTTCTCTTGGAAACAATGACTTACATCAATCCTTTTACATAATTCTTGTTTCTCCTGACATTTCTAACATTGCCCACAATTATCAACTTTCTAAGTCTTTCTGAGCAGGAGAAACCGCAAAATATAGTCATTTCTTCATTGCCGTCCAAAAACAACGCTTTTTTACACTCCTGTCTCCCTTTCTCTTGGAAACAATGACTTACATCAATACTTTTACATAATTCTTGTTTCTCCTGACATTTCTAACATTGCCCACAATTATCAACTTTCTAAGTCTTTCTGAGCAGGAGAAATCGCAAAACATAGTCATTTCTTCATTGCCGTCCAAAAACAACACTTTTTTACACTAATGTCTCCCTTTCTCTTGGAAACAATGACTTACATCAATACTTTTACATAATTCTTGTTTCTCCTGACATTTCTAACATTGCCCACAATTATCAACTTTCTAAGTCTTTCTGAGCAAGAGAAATCGCAAAACAGTCATTTATTCATTGCCGTCCAAAAACAATGCTTTTTTACACTCCAGTCTCCCTTTCTCTTGGAAACAATGACTTACATCAATCCTTTTACATAATTCTTGTTTCTCCTGACATTTCTAACATTGCCCACAATTATCAACTTCCTAAGTCTTTTTGAGCAGGAGAAATCGCAGAACATAGTCATTTCTTCATTGCAGTCCAAAAACAACGCTTTTTTACACTCCTGTCTCCATTTCTCTTGGAAACAATGACTTACATCAATCCTTTTACATAATTCTTGTTTCTCCTGACATTTCTAACATTGCCCACAATTATCAACTTTCTAAGTCTTTCTGAGCAGGAGAAACCGCAAAATATAGTCATTTCTTCATTGCCGTCCAAAAACAACGCTTTTTTACACTCCTGTCTCCCTTTCTCTTGGAAACAATGACTTACATCAATACTTTTACATAATTCTTGTTTCTCCTGACATTTCTAACATTGCCCACAATTATCAACTTTCTAAGTCTTTTTGAGCAGGAGAAATCGCAGAACATAGTCATTTCTTCATTGCAGTCCAAAAACAACGCTTTTTTACACTCCAGTCTCCCTTTCTCTTGGAAACAATGACTTACATCAATCCTTTTACATAATTCTTGTTTCTCCTGACATTTCTAACATTGCCCACAATTATCAACTTTCTAAGTCTTTCTGAGCAGGAGAAATCGCAAAATATAGTCATTTCTTCATTGCCGTCCAAAAACAACGCTTTTTTACACTCCTGTCTCCCTTTCTCCTGGAAACAATGACTTACATCAATCCTTTTACATAATTCTTGTTTCTCATGAAATTTCTAACATTGCCCACAATTATCAACTTTCTAAGTCTTTTTGAGCAGGAGAAATCGCAGAACATAGTCATTTCTTCATTGCCGTCCAAAAACAACGCTTTTTTACACTCCTGTCTCCCCTTCTCCTGGAAACAATGACTTACATCAATCCTTTTACACAATTCTTGTTTCTCATGACATTTCTAACATTGCCCACAATTATCAACTTTCTAAGTCTTTCTGAGCAAGAGAAATCGCAAAACAGTCATTTATTCATTGCCGTCCAAAAACAATGCTTTTTTACACTCCAGTCTCCCTTTCTCTTGGAAACAATGACTTACATCAATCCTTTTACATAATTCTTGTTTCTCCTGACATTTCTAACATTGCCCACAATTATCAACTTTCTAAGTCTTTTTGAGCAGGAGAAATCGCAGAACATAGTCATTTCTTCATTGCAGTCCAAAAACAACGCTTTTTTACACTCCTGTCTCCATTTCTCTTGGAAACAATGACTTACATCAATCCTTTTACATAATTCTTGTTTCTCCTGACATTTCTAACATTGCCCACAATTATCAACTTTCTAAGTCTTTCTGAGCAGGAGAAACCGCAAAATATAGTCATTTCTTCATTGCCGTCCAAAAACAACGCTTTTTTACACTCCTGTCTCCCTTTCTCCTGGAAACAATGACTTACATCAATCCTTTTACATAATTCTTGTTTCTCATGACATTTCTAACATTGCCCACAAATATCAACTTTCTAAGTCTTTCTGAGCAGGAGAAATCGCAAAACATAGTCATTTCTTCATTGCAGTCCAAAAACAACGCTTTTTTACACTCCAGTCTCCCTTTCTCTTGGAAACAATGACTTACATCAATCCTTTTACATAATTCTTGTTTCTCCTGACATTTCTAACATTGCCCACAATTATCAACTTTCTAAGTCTTTCTGAGCAGGAGAAATCGCAAAATATAGTCATTTCTTCATTGCCGTCCAAAAACAACGCTTTTTTACACTCCTGTCTCCCTTTCTCCTGGAAACAATGACTTACATCAATCCTTTTACATAATTCTTGTTTCTCATGACATTTCTAACATTGTCCACAATTATCAACTTTCTAAGTCTTTCTGAGCAGGAGAAATCGCAAAACATAGTCATTTCTTCATTGCAGTCCAAAAACAACGCTTTTTTACACTCCAGTCTCCCTTTCTCTTGGAAACAATGACTTACATCAATCCTTTTACATAATTCTTGTTTCTCCTGACATTTCTAACATTGCCCACAATTATCAACTTTCTAAGTCTTTCTGAGCAGGAGAAATCGCAAAATATAGTAATTTCTTCATTGCCGTCCAAAAACAACGCTTTTTTACACTCCTGTCTCCCCTTCTCCTGGAAACAATGACTTACATCAATCCTTTTACATAATTCTTGTTTCTCATGACATTTCTAACATTGCCCACAAATATCAACTTTCTAAGTCTTTCTGAGCAGGAGAAATCGCAAAACATAGTCATTTCTTCATTGCAGTCCAAAAACAACGCTTTTTTACACTCCAGTCTCCCTTTCTCTTGGAAACAATGACTTACATCAATCCTTTTACATAATTCTTGTTTCTCATGACATTTCTAACATTGTCCACAATTATCAACTTTCTAAGTCTTTCTGAGCAGGAGAAATCGCAAAACATAGTCATTTCTTCATTGCAGTCCAAAAACAACGCTTTTTTACACTCCAGTCTCCCTTTCTCTTGGAAACAATGACTTACATCAATCCTTTTACATAATTCTTGTTTCTCCTGACATTTCTAACATTGCCCACAATTATCAACTTTCTAAGTCTTTCTGAGCAGGAGAAATCGCAAAATATAGTCATTTCTTCATTGCCGTCCAAAAACAACGCTTTTTTACACTCCTGTCTCCCTTTCTCCTGGAAACAATGACTTACATCAATCCTTTTACATAATTCTTGTTTCTCATGACATTTCTAACATTGTCCACAATTATCAACTTTCTAAGTCTTTCTGAGCAGGAGAAATCGCAAAACATAGTCATTTCTTCATTGCAGTCCAAAAACAACGCTTTTTTACACTCCAGTCTCCCTTTCTCTTGGAAACAATGACTTACATCAATCCTTACGTAATTCTTGTTTCTCCTGACATTTCTAACATTGCCCACAATTATCAACTTTCTAAGTCTTTCTGAGCAGGAGAAATCGCAAAATATAGTCATTTCTTCATTGCCGTCCAAAAACAACGCTTTTTTACACTCCTGTCTCCCTTTCTCCTGGAAACAATGACTTACATCAATCCTTTTACATAATTCTTGTTTCTCATGACATTTCTAACATTGCCCACAATTATCAACTTTCTAAGTCTTTCTGAGCAGTAGAAATCGCAAAATATAGTAATTTCTTCATTGCCGTCCAAAAACAACGCTTTTTTACACTCCTGTCTCCCCTTCTCCTGGAAACAATGACTTACATCAATCCTTTTACATAATTCTTGTTTCTCCTGACATTTCTAACATTGCCCACAATTATCAACTTTCTAAGTCTTTCTGAGCAGGAGAAACCGCAAAATATAGTCATTTCTTCATTGCCGTCCAAAAACAACGCTTTTTTACACTCCTGTCTCCCTTTCTCCTGGAAACAATGACTTACATCAATCCTTTTACATAATTCTTGTTTCTCATGACATTTCTAACATTGCCCACAATTATCAACTTTCTAAGTCTTTCTGAGCAGGAGAAATCGCAAAACATAGTCATTTCTTCATTGCCGTCCAAAAACAACACTTTTTTACACTCCTGTCTCCCTTTCTCTTGGAAACAATGACTTACATCAATACTTTTACATAATTCTTGTTTCTCCTGACATTTCTAACATTGCCCACAATTATCAACTTTCTAAGTCTTTTTGAGCAGGAGAAATCGCAGAACATAGTCATTTCTTCATTGCAGTCCAAAAACAACGCTTTTTTACACTCCTGTCTCCATTTCTCTTGGAAACAATGACTTACATCAATCCTTTTACATAATTCTTGTTTCTCCTGACATTTCTAACATTGCCCACAATTATCAACTTTCTAAGTCTTTCTGAGCAGGAGAAACCGCAAAATATAGTCATTTCTTCATTGCCGTCCAAAAACAACGCTTTTTTACACTCCTGTCTCCCTTTCTCCTGGAAACAATGACTTACATCAATCCTTTTACATAATTCTTGTTTATCATGACATTTCTAACATTGCCCACAATTATCAACTTTCTAAGTCTTTCTGAGCAGGAGAAATCGCAAAATATAGTAATTTCTTCATTGCCGTCCAAAAACAACGCTTTTTTACACTCCTGTCTCCCCTTCTCCTGGAAACAATGACTTACATCAATCCTTTTACATAATTCTTGTTTCTCATGACATTTCTAACATTGCCCACAAATATCAACTTTCTAAGTCTTTCTGAGCAGGAGAAATCGCAAAACATAGTCATTTCTTCATTGCAGTCCAAAAACAACGCTTTTTTACACTCCAGTCTCCCTTTCTCTTGGAAACAATGACTTACATCAATCCTTTTACATAATTCTTGTTTCTCCTGACATTTCTAACATTGCCCACAATTATCAACTTTCTAAGTCTTTCTGAGCAGGAGAAATCGCAAAATATAGTCATTTCTTCATTGCCGTCCAAAAACAACGCTTTTTTACACTCCTGTCTCCCTTTCTCTTGGAAACAATGACTTACATCAATCCTTTTACATAATTCTTGTTTCTCATGACATTTCTAACATTGTCCACAATTATCAACTTTCTAAGTCTTTCTGAGCAGGAGAAATCGCAAAACATAGTCATTTCTTCATTGCAGTCCAAAAACAACGCTTTTTTACACTCCAGTCTCCCTTTCTCTTGGAAACAATGACTTACATCAATCCTTTTACATAATTCTTGTTTCTCCTGACATTTCTAACATTGCCCACAATTATCAACTTTCTAAGTCTTTCTGAGCAGGAGAAATCGCAAAATATAGTAATTTCTTCATTGCCGTCCAAAAACAACGCTTTTTTACACTCCTGTCTCCCCTTCTCCTGGAAACAATGACTTACATCAATCCTTTTACATAATTCTTGTTTCTCATGACATTTCTAACATTGTCCACAATTATCAACTTTCTAAGTCTTTCTGAGCAGGAGAAATCGCAAAACATAGTCATTTCTTCATTGCAGTCCAAAAACAACGCTTTTTTACACTCCAGTCTCCCTTTCTCTTGGAAACAATGACTTACATCAATCCTTTTACGTAATTCTTGTTTCTCCTGACATTTCTAACATTGCCCACAATTATCAACTTTCTAAGTCTTTCTGAGCAGGAGAAATCGCAAAATATAGTCATTTCTTCATTGCCGTCCAAAAACAACGCTTTTTTACACTCCTGTCTCCCCTTCTCCTGGAAACAATGACTTACATCAATCCTTTTACATAATTCTTGTTTCTCATGACATTTCTAACATTGTCCACAATTATCAACTTTCTAAGTCTTTCTGAGCAGGAGAAATCGCAAAACATAGTCATTTCTTCATTGCAGTCCAAAAACAACGCTTTTTTACACTCCAGTCTCCCTTTCTCTTGGAAACAATGACTTACATCAATCCTTTTACGTAATTCTTGTTTCTCCTGACATTTCTAACATTGCCCACAATTATCAACTTTCTAAGTCTTTCTGAGCAGGAGAAATCGCAAAATATAGTCATTTCTTCATTGCCGTCCAAAAACAACGCTTTTTTACACTCCTGTCTCCCTTTCTCCTGGAAACAATGACTTACATCAATCCTTTTACATAATTCTTGTTTCTCATGACATTTCTAACATTGCCCACAATTATAAACTTTCTAAGTCTTTCTGAGCAGTAGAAATCGCAAAATATAGTAATTTCTTCATTGCCGTCCAAAAACAACGCTTTTTTACACTCCTGTCTCCCCTTCTCCTGGAAACAATGACTTACATCAATCCTTTTACATAATTCTTGTTTCTCCTGACATTTCTAACATTGCCCACAATTATCAACTTTCTAAGTCTTTCTGAGCAGGAGAAATCGCAAAATATAGTAATTTCTTCATTGCCGTCCAAAAACAACGCTTTTTTACACTCCTGTCTCCCCTTCTCCTGGAAACAATGACTTACATCAATCCTTTTACATAATTCTTGTTTCTCATGACATTTCTAACATTGTCCACAATTATCAACTTTCTAAGTCTTTCTGAGCAGGAGAAATCGCAAAACATAGTCATTTCTTCATTGCAGTCCAAAAACAACGCTTTTTTACACTCCAGTCTCCCTTTCTCTTGGAAACAATGACTTACATCAATCCTTTTACGTAATTCTTGTTTCTCCTGACATTTCTAACATTGCCCACAATTATCAACTTTCTAAGTCTTTCTGAGCAGGAGAAATCGCAAAATATAGTCATTTCTTCATTGCCGTCCAAAAACAACGCTTTTTTACACTCCTGTCTCCCCTTCTCCTGGAAACAATGACTTACATCAATCCTTTTACATAATTCTTGTTTCTCATGACATTTCTAACATTGTCCACAATTATCAACTTTCTAAGTCTTTCTGAGCAGGAGAAATCGCAAAACATAGTCATTTCTTCATTGCAGTCCAAAAACAACGCTTTTTTACACTCCAGTCTCCCTTTCTCTTGGAAACAATGACTTACATCAATCCTTTTACGTAATTCTTGTTTCTCCTGACATTTCTAACATTGCCCACAATTATCAACTTTCTAAGTCTTTCTGAGCAGGAGAAATCGCAAAATATAGTCATTTCTTCATTGCCGTCCAAAAACAACGCTTTTTTACACTCCTGTCTCCCTTTCTCCTGGAAACAATGACTTACATCAATCCTTTTACATAATTCTTGTTTCTCATGACATTTCTAACATTGCCCACAATTATAAACTTTCTAAGTCTTTCTGAGCAGTAGAAATCGCAAAATATAGTAATTTCTTCATTGCCGTCCAAAAACAACGCTTTTTTACACTCCTGTCTCCCCTTCTCCTGGAAACAATGACTTACATCAATCCTTTTACATAATTCTTGTTTCTCATGACATTTCTAACATTGCCCACAATTATCAACTTTCTAAGTCTTTCTGAGCAAGAGAAATCGCAAAACAGTCATTTATTCATTGCCGTCCAAAAACAATGCTTTTTTACACTCCAGTCTCCCTTTCTCCTGGAAACAATGACTTACATCAATCCTTTTACATAATTCTTGTTTCTCCTGACATTTCTAACATTGCCCACAAATATCAACTTTCTAAGTCTTTCTGAGCAGGAGAAATCGCAAAACATAGTCATTTCTTCATTGCAGTCCAAAAACAACGCTTTTTTACACTCCAGTCTCCCTTTCTCTTGGAAACAATGACTTACATCAATCCTTTTACATAATTCTTGTTTCTCCTGACATTTCTAACATTGCCCACAATTATCAACTTTCTAAGTCTTTCTGAGCAGGAGAAACCGCAAAATATAGTCATTTCTTCATTGCCGTCCAAAAACAACGCTTTTTTACACTCCTGTCTCCCTTTCTCCTGGAAACAATGACTTACATCAATCCTTTTACATAATTCTTGTTTATCATGACATTTCTAACATTGCCCACAATTATCAACTTTCTAAGTCTTTCTGAGCAGGAGAAATCGCAAAATATAGTAATTTCTTCATTGCCGTCCAAAAACAACGCTTTTTTACACTCCTGTCTCCCCTTCTCCTGGAAACAATGACTTACATCAATCCTTTTACATAATTCTTGTTTCTCATGACATTTCTAACATTGCCCACAAATATCAACTTTCTAAGTCTTTCTGAGCAGGAGAAATCGCAAAACATAGTCATTTCTTCATTGCAGTCCAAAAACAACGCTTTTTTACACTCCAGTCTCCCTTTCTCTTGGAAACAATGACTTACATCAATCCTTTTACATAATTCTTGTTTCTCCTGACATTTCTAACATTGCCCACAATTATCAACTTTCTAAGTCTTTCTGAGCAGGAGAAATCGCAAAATATAGTCATTTCTTCATTGCCGTCCAAAAACAACGCTTTTTTACACTCCTGTCTCCCTTTCTCTTGGAAACAATGACTTACATCAATCCTTTTACATAATTCTTGTTTCTCATGACATTTCTAACATTGTCCACAATTATCAACTTTCTAAGTCTTTCTGAGCAGGAGAAATCGCAAAACATAGTCATTTCTTCATTGCAGTCCAAAAACAACGCTTTTTTACACTCCAGTCTCCCTTTCTCTTGGAAACAATGACTTACATCAATCCTTTTACATAATTCTTGTTTCTCCTGACATTTCTAACATTGCCCACAATTATCAACTTTCTAAGTCTTTCTGAGCAGGAGAAATCGCAAAATATAGTAATTTCTTCATTGCCGTCCAAAAACAACGCTTTTTTACACTCCTGTCTCCCCTTCTCCTGGAAACAATGACTTACATCAATCCTTTTACATAATTCTTGTTTCTCATGACATTTCTAACATTGTCCACAATTATCAACTTTCTAAGTCTTTCTGAGCAGGAGAAATCGCAAAACATAGTCATTTCTTCATTGCAGTCCAAAAACAACGCTTTTTTACACTCCAGTCTCCCTTTCTCTTGGAAACAATGACTTACATCAATCCTTTTACGTAATTCTTGTTTCTCCTGACATTTCTAACATTGCCCACAATTATCAACTTTCTAAGTCTTTCTGAGCAGGAGAAATCGCAAAATATAGTCATTTCTTCATTGCCGTCCAAAAACAACGCTTTTTTACACTCCTGTCTCCCCTTCTCCTGGAAACAATGACTTACATCAATCCTTTTACATAATTCTTGTTTCTCATGACATTTCTAACATTGTCCACAATTATCAACTTTCTAAGTCTTTCTGAGCAGGAGAAATCGCAAAACATAGTCATTTCTTCATTGCAGTCCAAAAACAACGCTTTTTTACACTCCAGTCTCCCTTTCTCTTGGAAACAATGACTTACATCAATCCTTTTACGTAATTCTTGTTTCTCCTGACATTTCTAACATTGCCCACAATTATCAACTTTCTAAGTCTTTCTGAGCAGGAGAAATCGCAAAATATAGTCATTTCTTCATTGCCGTCCAAAAACAACGCTTTTTTACACTCCTGTCTCCCTTTCTCCTGGAAACAATGACTTACATCAATCCTTTTACATAATTCTTGTTTCTCATGACATTTCTAACATTGCCCACAATTATAAACTTTCTAAGTCTTTCTGAGCAGTAGAAATCGCAAAATATAGTAATTTCTTCATTGCCGTCCAAAAACAACGCTTTTTTACACTCCTGTCTCCCCTTCTCCTGGAAACAATGACTTACATCAATCCTTTTACATAATTCTTGTTTCTCCTGACATTTCTAACATTGCCCACAATTATCAACTTTCTAAGTCTTTCTGAGCAGGAGAAATCGCAAAATATAGTAATTTCTTCATTGCCGTCCAAAAACAACGCTTTTTTACACTCCTGTCTCCCCTTCTCCTGGAAACAATGACTTACATCAATCCTTTTACATAATTCTTGTTTCTCATGACATTTCTAACATTGTCCACAATTATCAACTTTCTAAGTCTTTCTGAGCAGGAGAAATCGCAAAACATAGTCATTTCTTCATTGCAGTCCAAAAACAACGCTTTTTTACACTCCAGTCTCCCTTTCTCTTGGAAACAATGACTTACATCAATCCTTTTACGTAATTCTTGTTTCTCCTGACATTTCTAACATTGCCCACAATTATCAACTTTCTAAGTCTTTCTGAGCAGGAGAAATCGCAAAATATAGTCATTTCTTCATTGCCGTCCAAAAACAACGCTTTTTTACACTCCTGTCTCCCCTTCTCCTGGAAACAATGACTTACATCAATCCTTTTACATAATTCTTGTTTCTCATGACATTTCTAACATTGTCCACAATTATCAACTTTCTAAGTCTTTCTGAGCAGGAGAAATCGCAAAACATAGTCATTTCTTCATTGCAGTCCAAAAACAACGCTTTTTTACACTCCAGTCTCCCTTTCTCTTGGAAACAATGACTTACATCAATCCTTTTACGTAATTCTTGTTTCTCCTGACATTTCTAACATTGCCCACAATTATCAACTTTCTAAGTCTTTCTGAGCAGGAGAAATCGCAAAATATAGTCATTTCTTCATTGCCGTCCAAAAACAACGCTTTTTTACACTCCTGTCTCCCTTTCTCCTGGAAACAATGACTTACATCAATCCTTTTACATAATTCTTGTTTCTCATGACATTTCTAACATTGCCCACAATTATAAACTTTCTAAGTCTTTCTGAGCAGTAGAAATCGCAAAATATAGTAATTTCTTCATTGCCGTCCAAAAACAACGCTTTTTTACACTCCTGTATCCCCTTCTCCTGGAAACAATGACTTACATCAATCCTTTTACATAATTCTTGTTTCTCATGACATTTCTAACATTGCCCACAATTATCAACTTTCTAAGTCTTTCTGAGCAAGAGAAATCGCAAAACAGTCATTTATTCATTGCCGTCCAAAAACAATGCTTTTTTACACTCCAGTCTCCCTTTCTCCTGGAAACAATGACTTACATCAATCCTTTTACATAATTCTTGTTTCTCCTGACATTTCTAACATTGCCCACAAATATCAACTTTCTAAGTCTTTCTGAGCAGGAGAAATCGCAAAACATAGTCATTTCTTCATTGCAGTCCAAAAACAACGCTTTTTTACACTCCAGTCTCCCTTTCTCTTGGAAACAATGACTTACATCAATCCTTTTACATAATTCTTGTTTCTCATGACATTTCTAACATTGTCCACAATTATCAACTTTCTAAGTCTTTCTGAGCAGGAGAAATCGCAAAACATAGTCATTTCTTCATTGCAGTCCAAAAACAACGCTTTTTTACACTCCAGTCTCCCTTTCTCTTGGAAACAATGACTTACATCAATCCTTTTACATAATTCTTGTTTCTCCTGACATTTCTAACATTGCCCACAATTATCAACTTTCTAAGTCTTTCTGAGCAGGAGAAACCGCAAAATATAGTCATTTCTTCATTGCCGTCCAAAAACAACGCTTTTTTACACTCCTGTCTCCTTTTCTTTTGGAAACAATGACTTACATCAATACTTTTACATAATTCTTGTTTCTCCTGACATTTCTAACATTGCCCACAATTATCAACTTTCTAAGTCTTTCTGAGCAAGAGAAATCGCAAAACAGTCATTTATTCATTGCCGTCCAAAAACAATGCTTTTTTACACTCCAGTCTCCCTTTCTCTTGGAAACAATGACTTACATCAATCCTTTTACATAATTCTTGTTTCTCCTGACATTTCTAACATTGCCCACAATTATCAACTTCCTAAGTCTTTTTGAGCAGGAGAAATCGCAGAACATAGTCATTTCTTCATTGCAGTCCAAAAACAACGCTTTTTTACACTCCTGTCTCCATTTCTCTTGGAAACAATGACTTACATCAATCCTTTTACATAATTCTTGTTTCTCCTGACATTTCTAACATTGCCCACAATTATCAACTTTCTAAGTCTTTCTGAGCAGGAGAAACCGCAAAATATAGTCATTTCTTCATTGCCGTCCAAAAACAACGCTTTTTTACACTCCTGTCTCCCTTTCTCTTGGAAACAATGACTTACATCAACCCTTTTACATAATTCTTATTTCTCATGACATTTCTAACATTGTCCGTAATTATCAACTTTCTATTTCTTTCTGAGCAAGAGAAATCGCAAAATATAGTCATTTCTTCATTGCCGTCCAAAAACAACGCTTTTTTACACTCTTGTCTCCCTTTCTCTTGGAAACAATGACTTATATCAATCCTTTTACATAATTCTTGTTTCTCCTGACATTTCTAACATTGCCCACAATTATCAACTTTCTAAGTCTTTCTGAGCAGGAGAAATCGCAAAACATAGTCATTTCTTCATTGCAGTCCAAAAACAACGCTTTTTTACACTCCAGTCTCCCTTTCTCTTGGAAACAATGACTTACATCAATCCTTTTACATAATTCTTGTTTCTCTTGACATTTCTAACATTGTCCACAATTATCAACTTTCTAAGTCTTTCTGAGCAGGAGAAATCGCAAAACATAGTCATTTCTTCATTGCCGTCCAAAAACAACGCTTTTTTACACTCCTGTCTCCCTTTCTCTTGGAAACAATGACTTACATCAATCCTTTTACATAATTCTTATTTCTCATGACATTTCTAACATTGCCCACAATTATTAACTTTCTAAGTCTTTCTGAGCAGGAGAAATCGCAAAATATAGTCATTTCTTCATTGCCGTCCAAAAACAACGCTTTTTTACACTCCTGTCTCCCTTTCTCTTGGAAACAATGACTTACATCAATCCTTTTACATAATTCTTATTTCTCATGACATTTCTAACATTGCCCACAATTATCAACTTTCTAATTCTTTCTGAGCAAGAGAAATCGCAAAATATAGTCATTTCTTCATTGCCGTCCAAAAACAACGCTTTTTTACACTCCTGTCTCCCTTTCTCTTGGAAACAATGACTTACATCAATCCTTTTACATAATTCTTATTTCTCATGACATTTCTAACATTGCCCACAATTATCAACTTTCTAATTCTTTCTGAGCAAGAGAAATCGCAAAATATAGTCATTTCTTCATTGGGGTCCAAAAACAACGCTTTTTTACACTCCTGTCTCCCTTTCTCTTGGAAACAATGACTTACATCAATCCTTTTACATAATTCTTGTTTCTCCTGACATTTCTAACATTGCCCACAATTATCAACTTTCTAAGTCTTTTTGAGCAGGAAAAATCGCAGAACATAGTCATTTCTTCATTGCAGTCCAAAAACAACGCTTTTTTACACTCCTGTCTCCCTTTCTCTTGGAAACAATGACTTACATCAATCCTTTTACATAATTCTTGTTTCTCCTGACATTTCTAACATTGCCCACAATTATCAACTTTCTAAGTCTTTCTGAGCAGGAGAAACCGCAAAATATAGTCATTTCTTCATTGCCGTCCAAAAACAACGCTTTTTTACACTCCTGTCTCCCTTTCTCCTGGAAACAATGACTTACATCAATCCTTTTACATAATTCTTGTTTCTCATGACATTTCTAACATTGCCCACAATTATCAACTTTCTAAGTCTTTCTGAGCAGGAGAAATCGCAAAATATAGTCATTTCTTCATTGCCGTCCAAAAACAACGCTTTTTTACACTCCTGTCTCCCTTTCTCCTGGAAACAATGACTTACATCAATCCTTTTACATAATTCTTGTTTCTCATGACATTTCTAACATTGCCCACAATTATCAACTTTCTAAGTCTTTCTGAGCAAGAGAAATCCCAAAACAGTCATTTATTCATTGCCGTCCAAAAACAATGCTTTTTTACACTCCAGTCTCCCTTTCTCTTGGAAACAATGACTTACATCAATCCTTTTACATAATTCTTGTTTCTCCTGACATTTCTAACTTTGCCCACAAATATCAACTTTCTAAGTCTTTCTGAGCAGGAGAAATCGCAAAACATAGTCATTTCTTCATTGCAGTCCAAAAACAACGCTTTTTTACACTCCAGTCTCCCTTTCTCTTGGAAACAATGACTTACATCAATCCTTTTACATAATTCTTGTTTCTCATTACATTTCTAACATTGTCCACAATTATCAACTTTCTAAGTCTTTCTGAGCAGGAGAAATCGCAAAACATAGTCATTTCTTCATTGCCGTCCAAAAACAACGCTTTTTTTACACTCCTGTCTCCCTTTCTCTTGGAAACAATGACTTACATCAATCCTTTTACATAATCCTTGTTTCTCCTGACATTTCTAACATTGCCCACAAATATCAACTTTCTAAGTCTTTCTGAGCAGGAGAAATCGCAAAACATAGTCATTTCTTCATTGCAGTCCAAAAACAACGCTTTTTTACACTCCTGTCTCCCTTCTCTTGGAAACAATGACTTACATCAATCCTTTTACATAATTCTTGTTTCTCATGACATTTCTAACATTTTCCACAATTATTAACTTTCTAAGACTTTCTGAGCAGGAGAAATCGCAAAACATAGTCATTTCTTCATTGCAGTCCAAAAACAACGCTTTTTTACACTCCAGTCTCCCTTTCTCTTGGAAACAATGACTTACATCAATCCTTTTACATAATTCTTGTTTCTCTTGACATTTCTAACATTGTCCACAATTATCAACTTTCTAAGTCTTTCTGAGCAGGAGAAATCGCAAAACATAGTCATTTCTTCATTGCCGTCCCAAAACAACGCTTTTTTACACTCCTGTCTCCCTTTCTTTTGGAAACAATGACTTACATCAATCCTTTTACATAATTCTTGTTTCTCCTGACATTTCTAACATTGCCCACAATTATTAACTTTCTAAGTCTTTCTGAGCAGGAGAAATCGCAAAACATAGTCATATCTTCATTGCAGTCCAAAAACAACGCTTTTTTACACTCCAGTCTCCCTTTCTCTTGGAAACAATGACTTACATCAATCCTTTTACATAATTCTTATTTCTCATGACATTTCTAACAATGCCCACAATTATCAACTTTCTAAGTCTTTCTGAGCAAGAGAAATCGCAAAATATAGTCATTTCTTCATTGCCGTCCAAAAACAACGCTTTTTTACACTCCTGTCTCCCTTTGTCTTGGAAACAATGACTTACATCAATCCTTTTACATAATTATTATTTCTCATGACATTTCTAACATTGCCCACAATTATCAACTTTCTAATTCTTTCTGAGCAAGAGAAATCGCAAAATATAGTCATTTCTTCATTGCCGTCCAAAAACAACGCTTTTTTACACTCCTGTCTCCCTTTCTCTTGGAAACAATGACTTACATCAATCCTTTTACATAATTCTTGTTTCTCCTGACATTTCTAACATTGCCCACAATTATCAACTTTCTAAGTCTTTCTGAGCAGGAGAAATCGCAAAACATAGTAATTTCTTCATTGCCGTCCAAAAACAACGCTTTTTTCACTCCTGTCTCCCTTTCTCTTGGAAACAATGACTTACATCAATACTTTTACATAATTCTTGTTTCTCCTGACATTTCTAACATTGCCCACAATTATCAACTTTCTAAGTCTTTTTGAGCAGGAGAAATCGCAGAACATAGTCATTTCTTCATTGCAGTCCAAAAACAACGCTTTTTTACACTCCTGTCTCCCTTTCTCTTGGAAACAATGACTTACATCAATCCTTTTACATAATTCTTGTTTCTCCTGACATTTCTAACATTGCCCACAATTATCAACTTTCTATCATAGTTGATATTTGTGGGCAATGTTAGAAATGACAGGATAAACAAGAATTGTGTAAAAGGATTGATGTAAGTCATTGTTTCCAAGAGAAAGGGAGACTGGAGTGTAAAAAAATCGTTGTTTTTGGACTGCAATGAAGAAATGACTATGTTTTGCGATTTCTCCTGCTCAGAAAGACTTAGAAAGTTGATAATTGTGGGCAATGTTAGAAATGTCATGAGAAACAAGAATTATGTAAAAGGATTGATGTAAGTCATTGTTTCCAAGAGAAAGGGAGACTGGAGTGTAAAAAAGCGTTGTTTTTGGACTGCAATGAAGAAATGACTATGTTTTGCGATTTCTCCTGCTCAGAAAGACTTAGAAAGTTGATAATTGTGGGCAATGTTAGAAATGTCATGAGAAACAAGAATTATGTAAAAGGATTGATGTAAGTCATTGTTTCCAGGAGAAAGGGAGACTGGAGTGTAAAAAAGCGTTGTTTTTGGACTGCAATGAAGAAATGACTATGTTTTGCGATTTCTCCTGCTCAGAAAGACTTAGAAAGTTGATAATTGTGGGCAATGTTAGAAATGTCATGAGAAACAAGAATTATGTAAAAGGATTGATGTAAGTCATTGTTTCCAGGAGAAAGGGAGACTGGAGTGTAAAAAAGCGTTGTTTTTGGACTGCAATGAAGAAATGACTATGTTTTGCGATTTCTCCTGCTCAGAAAGACTTAGAAAGTTAATAATTGTGGGCAATGTTAGAAATGTCATGAGAAACAAGAATTATGTAAAAGAATTGATGTAAGTCATTGTTTCCAAGAGAAAGGGAGACAGGAGTGAAAAAAAGCGTTGTTTTTGGACTGCAATGAAGAAATGACTATGTTTTGCGATTTCTCCTGCTCAGAAAGACTTAGAAAGTTGATATTTGTGGGCAATGTTAGAAATGACAGGATAAACAAGAATTGTGTAAAATGATTGATGTAAGTCATTGTTTCCAAGAGAAAGGGAGACTGGAGTGTAAAAAAGCGTTGTTTTTGGACTGCAATGAAGAAATGACTATGTTTTGCGATTTCTCCTGATCAGAAAGACTTAGAAAGTTGATAATTGTGGGCAATGTTAGAAATGTCATGAGAAACAAGAATTATGTAAAAGGATTGATGTAAGTCATTGTTTCCAAGAGAAAGGGAGACTGGAGTGTAAAAAAGCATTGTTTTTGGACGGCAATGAATAAATGACTGTTTTGCGATTTCTCCTGCTCAGAAAGACTTAGAAAGTTGATAACTGTGGGCAATGTTAGAAATGTCATGAGAAACAAGAATTATGTAAAAGGATTGATGTAAGTCATTGTTTCCAAGAGAAAGGGAGACTGGAGTGTAAAAAATCGTTGTTTTTGGACTGCAATGAAGAAATGACTATGTTTTGCGATTTCTCCTGCTCAGAAAGACTTAGAAAGTTAATAATTGTGGGCAATGTTAGAAATGTCAGGAGAAACAAGAATTATGTAAAAGGATTGATGTAAGTCATTGTTTCCAAGAGAAAGGGAGACAGGAGTGTAAAAAAGCGTTGTTTTTGGACGGCAATGAAGAAATGACTATGTTTTGCGATTTCTCCTGCTCAGAAAGACTTAGAAAGTTGATAATTGTGGACAATGTTGGAAATGTCATGAGAAACAAGAATTATGTAAAAGGATTGATGTAAGTCATTGTTTCCAAGAGAAAGGGAGACTGGAGTGTAAAAAAGCGTTGTTTTTGGACGGCAATGAATAAATGACTGTTTTGCAATTTCTCTTGCTCAGAAAGACTTAGAAAGTTGATAATTGTGGGCAATGTTAGAAATGTCATGAGAAACAAGAATTATGTAAAAGGATTGATGTAAGTCATTGTTTCCAAGAGAAAGGGAGACAGGAGTGTAAAAAAGCATTGTTTTTGGACTGCAATGAAGAAATGACTATGTTTTGCGATTTCTCCTGCTCAGAAAGACTTAGAAAGTTAATAATTGTGGGCAATGTTAGAAATGTCAGGAGAAACAAGAATTATGTAAAAGGATTGATGTAAGTCATTGTTTCCAAGAGAAAGGGAGACAGGAGTGTAAAAAAGCGTTGTTTTTGGACGGCAATGAAGAAATGACTATATTTTGCGATTTCTCCTGCTCAGAAAGACTTAGAAAGTTGATAATTATGGGCAATGTTAGAAATGTCAGGAGAAACAAGAATTATGTAAAAGGATTGATGTAAGTCATTGTTTCCAGGAGAAAGGGAGACAGGAGTGTAAAAAAGCGTTGTTTTTGGACGGCAATGAAGAAATGACTATATTTTGCGATTTCTCCTGCTCAGAAAGACTTAGAAAGTTGATAATTGTGGGCAATGTTAGAAATGTCATGAGAAACAAGAATTATGTAAAAGGATTGATGTAAGTCATTGTTTCCAGGAGAAAGGGAGACAGGAGTGTAAAAAAGCGTTGTTTTTGGACGGCAATGAAGAAATGACTATATTTTGCGATTTCTCCTGCTCAGAAAGACTTAGAAAGTTGATAATTGTGGGCAATATTAGAAATGTCATGAGAAACAAGAATTATGTAAAAGGATTGATGTAAGTCATTGTTTCCAAGAGAAAGGGAGACTGGAGTGTAAAAAAGCATTGTTTTTGGACGGCAATGAATAAATGACTGTTTTGCGATTTCTCTTGCTCAGAAAGACTTAGAAAGTTGATAACTGTGGACAATGTTAGAAATGTCATGAGAAACAAGAATTATGTAAAAGGATTGATGTAAGTCATTGTTACCAAGAGAAAGGGAGACTGGAGTGTAAAAAAGCATTGTTTTTGGACGGCAATGAATAAATGACTGTTTTGCGATTTCTCTTGCTCAGAAAGACTTAGAAAGTTAATAATTGTGGACAATGTTAGAAATGTCATGAGAAACAAGAATTATGTAAAAGGATTGATGTAAGTCATTGTTTCCAAGAGAAAGGGAGACTGGAGTGTAAAAAAGCGTTGTTTTTGGACTGCAATGAAGAAATGACTATGTTTTGCGATTTCTCCTGCTCAGAAAGACTTAGAAAGTTGATATTTGTGGGCAATGTTAGAAATGTCAGGAGAAACAAGGATTATGTAAAAGGATTGATGTAAGTCATTGTTTCCAAGAGAAAGGGAGACAGGAGTGTAAAAAAGCATTGTTTTTGGACTGCAATGAAGAAATGACTATGTTTTGCGATTTCTCCTGCTCAGAAAGACTTAGAAAGTTAATAATTGTGGGCAATGTTAGAAATGTCAGGAGAAACAAGAATTATGTAAAAGGATTGATGTAAGTCATTGTTTCCAAGAGAAAGGGAGACAGGAGTGTAAAAAAGCGTTGTTTTTGGACGGCAATGAAGAAATGACTATATTTTGCGATTTCTCCTGCTCAGAAAGACTTAGAAAGTTGATAATTATGGGCAATGTTAGAAATGTCAGGAGAAACAAGAATTATGTAAAAGGATTGATGTAAGTCATTGTTTCCAGGAGAAAGGGAGACAGGAGTGTAAAAAAGCGTTGTTTTTGGACGGCAATGAAGAAATGACTATATTTTGCGATTTCTCCTGCTCAGAAAGACTTAGAAAGTTGATAATTGTGGGCAATGTTAGAAATGTCATGAGAAACAAGAATTATGTAAAAGGATTGATGTAAGTCATTGTTTCCAGGAGAAAGGGAGACAGGAGTGTAAAAAAGCGTTGTTTTTGGACGGCAATGAAGAAATGACTATATTTTGCGATTTCTCCTGCTCAGAAAGAGTTAGAAAGTTGATAATTGTGGGCAATATTAGAAATGTCATGAGAAACAAGAATTATGTAAAAGGATTGATGTAAGTCATTGTTTCCAAGAGAAAGGGAGACAGGAGTGTAAAAAAGCGTTGTTTTTGGACTGCAATGAAGAAATGACTATGTTTTGCGATTTCTCCTGCTCAGAAAGACTTAGAAAGTTGATATTTGTGGACAATGTTAGAAATGTCATGAGAAACAAGAATTATGTAAAAGGATTGATGTAAGTCATTGTTTCCAAGAGAAAGGGAGACTGGAGTGTAAAAAAGCGTTGTTTTTGGACTCCAATGAAGAAATGACTATGTTTTGCGATTTCTCCTGCTCAGAAAGACTTAGAAAGTTAATAATTGTGGGCAATGTTAGAAATGTCAGGAGAAACAAGAATTATGTAAAAGGATTGATGTAAGTCATTGTTTCCAAGAGAAAGGGAGACAGGAGTGTAAAAAAGCGTTGTTTTTGGAAGGCAATGAAGAAATGACTACGTTTTGCGATTTCTCCTGCTCAGAAAGACTTAGAAAGTTGATAATTGTGGGCAATGTTAGAAATGTCATGAGAAACAAAAATTATGTAAAAGGATTGATGTAAGTCATTGTTTCCAAGAGAAAGGGAGACAGGAGCGTAAAAAAGCGTTGTTTTTGGACTGCAATGAAGAAATGACTATGTTTTGCGATTTCTCCTGCTCAGAAAGACTTAGAAAGTTGACATTTGTGGGCAATGTTAGAAATGTCAGGAGAAACAAGAATTATGTAAAAGGATTGATGTAAGTCATACTACCCTGAACAAGCCCAAACTTGTCTGATCTTGTAAGGTAAGCAGGGCCGGGCCTGGTTAGTACTTGGATGGGAGACCACCTGGGAATACCAGGTGCTGTAGTTTTTTTTTTCGTTTTTTTTTTCTCTCTTGTTCCTGCTTCCTTCAATATCCGTGTTGAGATGTATAAGAGATGTAGGTCAATAATTATGCAAGCAATACCTACAGCAGAACACCCTGAATAAGCCCGATCGTGATAGCTAAGCAGGGCTGGGCATGGTTAGTACTTGGATGGGAGACCCCTGGGAATACCAGGTGCTGTTTGTTTTTTTCGTTATTTTTTTTCTCTTGTTCCTGCTTCCTCCAATGCTGGTGTTGAGATGTATAAGAAATGTCGGTCAGTAGATAACAATACCTACAGTCATCCACCCTGAACATGCCCAATCTCCTCTGATCTTTGAAGCTAAGCAGGGTCGGGCCTGGTTAGTACTTGGATGGGAGACCAACTGGGAATACCAGGTGCTGTAGGTTTTTTTTTTTTTTTCGTTTTTTTTTTCTCTCTTGTTCCTGCTTCCTTCAATGCCGGTGTTGAGATGTATAAGAGATGTAGGTCAGTAAGCAAACAATACCTACAGCCACACCACCCTGAACAAGTCAAATCTCATCTAATCTTGGAAGCTAAGCAGGCCAGGCCTGGTTAGTTTTTGGATAGGTGACCACCTGGGAATACCAGGTGCTGTAGGTTGTTTTTTTTTTTTTTCGTTTTTTTTTTCTCTCTTGTTCCTGCTTCCTTCATTGCTGGTGTTGAGATGTATAAGAGATGTATGTCAGTAGGCAGGCAATACCTACTGTCAACCCACCCTGAACATGCACAATCTCGTCTGATCTTGGAAGCTAAGCAGGGCCGGGCCTGGTTAGTACTTGCATGGGAGACCACCTGGGAATACCAGGTGCTGTAGGTTGTTTTTTTTTTCTGTTTTTTTTTCTCTCTTGTTCCTGCTTCCTTCAATGCTGGTGTTGAGATGTATAAGAGATGTAGGTCAGTAGGCAAGCAATACCTACAGCCACACCACCCTGAACAAGATCAATCTCGTCTGATCCTGGAAGTTAAGCAGAGTCGGCCCTGGTTAGTACTTGGATGGGAGACAACCTGGGGATACCAGATGCAGTAGGTTTTTTTTTTTTTCGTTTTTTATTCTCTCTTGTTCCTGCTTCCTTCAATGCTGGTGTTGAGATGTATAAGAGATGTAGGTCAGTAGGCAAGCAATTTCTACAGCACACCACCCTGAATAAGCCCAATCTTGTCTGAACTTGGAAGCTAAGCAAGGCTGGGCTTGGTTAGTACTTGGATGGCAGACCACCTGGGAATACCAGGTGCTGTAGGTTTTTTTTCGTTTTTTTTTTCTCTCTTGTTCCTGCTTCCTTCAATGTCCGTGTTGAGATGTATAAGAGATGTAGGTCAGTAATTATGCAAGCAATACCTACAGCAGAACACCCTGAATAAGCCCGATCGTGATAGCTAAGCAGGGCTGGGCATGGTTAGTACTTGGATGGGAGACCACCTGGGAATACCAGGTGCTGTAGGTTTTTGTTTTTTTCCGTTTTTTTTTTCTCTCTTGTTCATGCATCCTTCAATGCTGGTGTCTAGATGTATAAGAGATGTTGGTCAGTACGCAAACAGTACCCTGCAGTAAACCACCCTGAACATGCCCAATCTCATCTTATCTTGGAAGCTAAGCAGGGCCGGACCTGGTTAATACTTGGATGGGAGACCACCTGGGAATACCAGGTGCTGTTTGTTTTTTGTTTTTTTCGTTATTTTTTTTCTCTTGTTCCTGCTTCCTCCAATGCTGGTGTTGAGATGTATAAGAAATGTAGGTCAGTAGGTAACCAATACCTACAGTCATCCACCCTGAACATGCCCAATCTCCTCTGATCTTGGAAACTAAGCAGGGTCGGGCCTGGTTAGTACTTGGATGGGAGACCAACTGGGAATGCCAGGTGCTGTAGGTTTATTTTTTTCGTTTTTTTTTCTCTCTTGTTCCTGCTTCCTTCAATGCTGGTGTTGAGATGTATAAGAGATGTAGGTCAGTAAACAAGCAATACCTATAATAAACCACCCTGAACATGCCCAATCTCATTTCATCTTCTTGGAAGGTAAGCAGGACTGGGCTTGGTTAGTACTTGGATGGGAGACCACCTGGGGATACCAGGTGCTGTAGGTTTGTTTTTCTTTCGTTTTTTATTCTCTCTTGTTCCTGCTTCCTTCAATGCTGGTGTTGAGATGTATAAGAGATGTAGGTTAGTAGGCATACAATACATACAGCCACACCACCCTGAACAAGACCACTCTCGTCTTATCTTGGAAGCTAAGCAGGGCCGGACCTGGTTAGTATTTAGATGGGAGAGCACCTGGGAATACTAAGTGCTGTCGTTTTTGTTTTTTTCGTTTATTTTTCTCTCTTGTTCCTGCTTCCTTCAATGCTGGTGTTGAGATGTATAAGAGATGTAGGTCAGTCGGGAAGCAATACCTACAGTCATCCACCCTGAACATGCCCAAACTTGTCTGATCTTGTAAGCTAAGCAGGGCCGGGACTGGTTAGTACTTGGATGGGAGACCACCTGGGAATACCAGGTGCTGTTTGTTTGGTTTTTTTCGTTATTTTTTTTCTCTTGTTCCTGCTTCCTCCAATGCTGGTGTTGAGATGTATAAGAGATGTAGGTCAGTAGGTAAGCAATACCTACAGTCATCCACCCTGAATATGCCCAACCTCATCTGATCTTGGAAGCTAAGCAGGGTCAGGCCTGGTTAGTACTTGGATGGGAAACCAACTGGGAATACCAGGTGCTGTAGGTTTATATTTTTCGGTTTTTTTTCTCTCTTGTTCCTGCTTCCTTCAATGCTGGTGTTGAGATGTATAACAGATGTAGGTGAGTAGGCAAGCAATCCCTACAGCCATACTACCCTGAACAAGCCCAAACTCGTCTAATCTTGTAAGCTAAGCAGGGCCGGGCCTGGTTAGTACTTGGATGGGACACTACCTGGGAATACCAGGTGCTGTCGTTTGTTTTTTTCGTTTTTTTTTCTCTCTTGTTCCTGCTTCCTTCAATGTCCGTGTTGAGATGTATAAGAGATGTAGGTCAGTAAGTAGGCATGCAATACCTACAGCACAACACCCTGAATAAGCCCAATCTTGTCTGATCTTGGAAGCTAAGCAGGGCTGAGCATGGTTAGTACTTGGATGGGAGACCACCTGGGAATACCAGGTGCTGTAGGTTTTTTTTTTTTTCTATTTTTTTTTCTCTCTTGTTCCTGCTTCCTTCAATGCTGGTGTGTAGATATATAAGAGATGTTGGTCAGTAGGCAAGCAATACCTGCAGTAAACCACCCTGAACATACCCAATCTCTTCTTATCTTGGATGCTAAGCAGGGCCCGACATGTTTAGTACTTGGATGGGAGACCCCTGGGAATACCAGGTGCTGTTTGTTTGTTTGTTTTTTTCGTTATTTTTTTTCTCTTGTTCCTGCTTCCTCCAATGCTGGTGTTGAGATGTATAAGAAATGTCGGTCAGTAGAAAACAATACCTACAGTCATCCACCCTGAACATGCCCAATCTCTTTGATCTTGGAAGCTAAGCAGGGTCGGGCCTGGTTAGTACTTGGATGGGAGACCAACTGGGAATACCAGGTGCTGTAGGTTTATTTTTTTCGTTTTTTTTTCTCTCTTGTTCCTGCTTCCTTCAATGCCGGTGTTGAGATGTATAAGAGATGTAGGTCAGTAAGCAAACAATACCTACAGCCACACCACCCTGAACAAGTCAAATCTCATCTAATCTTGGAAGCTAAGCAGGGCCAGGCCTGGTTAGTTTTTGGATAGGTGACCACCTGGGAATACCAGGTGCTGAAGGTTGTTTTTTTTTTTTTCGTTTTTTTTTCTCTCTTGTTCCTGCTTCCTTCATTGCTGGTGTTGAGATGTATAAGAGATGTATGTCAGTAGGCAGGCAATACCTACTGTCAACCACCCTGAACATGCACAATCTCATCTGATCTTGGAAGCTAAGCAGGGCCGGGCCTGGTTAGTACTTGCATGGGAGACCACCTGGGAATACCAGGTGCTGTAGGTTGTTTTTTTTTTCTGTTTTTTTTTCTCTCTTGTTCCTGCTTCCTTCAATGCTGGTGTTGAGATGTATAAGAGATGTAGGTCAGTAAGCAAGCAATACCTACAGCCACACCACCCTGAACAAGATCAATCTCGTCTGATCTTGGAAGCTAAGCAGGGCCGGTCCTGGTTAGTACTTGGATGGGAGACCATCTGGGAATACCAGGTGCTGTAGGTTGTTTTTTTTTTTTTTCATTTTTTTTTCTCTCTTGTTCCTCCTTCCTTCATTGCTGGTGTTGAGATGTATAAGAGATGTATGTCAGTAACCAAGCAATACCTACTGTCAGCCACCCTGAACATGCCCAATCTCATCTGATCTTGGAAGCTAAGCAGGGCCACACCTGGTTAGTACTTGGGTGGGAGACCACCTGGGAATACCAGGTGCTGTAGGATTTTTTTTTCATTTTTTTTTCTCTCTTGTTCCTGCTTCCTTCAATACTGGTGTTAAGATGTATAAGAAATGTAGGTCAGTAAGCAAGCAATACCTACAGCCACACTACCCTGAACAAGCTCAATCTTGTCTGATCCTGGAAGTTAAGCAGAGTCGGCCCTGGTTAGTACTTGGATGGGAGACAAACTGGGGATACCAGGTGCAGTAGGTTTTTTTTTTTTCGTTTTTTATTCTCTCTTGTTCCTGCTTCCTTCAATGCTGGTGTTGAGATGTATAAGAGATGTAGGTCAGTAGGCAAGCAATTCCTACAGCACACCACCCTGAATAAGCCCAATCTTGTCTGATCTTGGAAGCTAAGCAAGGCTGGGCTTGGTTAGTACTTGGATGGCAGACCACCTGGGAATACCAGGTGCTGTAGGTTTTTTTTTGTTTTTTTTTCTCTCTTGTTCCTGCTTCCTTCAATGCCGGTGTTAAGATGTATAAGAGATGTAGGTCAGTAGGCAAGCAATACCTACAGCCACACCACCTTGAACAACCCCAATCTTGTCTGATCTTGCAAGTTAAGCAGGGCCGGGCCTGGTTAGTACTTGGATGGAAGACCACCTGGGAATACCAGGTGCTGTAGGTTTTTTTTTTTCGGTTTTTTTTTCTCTCTTGTTCCTGCTTCCTTCAATGCTTGTGTTGAGATGTATAACAGATGTAGGTCAGTAGGCAAGCAATACCTACAGCTATACCACCTCAGGCTATACCACCTTCAGACAAGCCAAAACTCATCTGATCTTGGAAGCTAAGCAGGGCTGGGCCTGGTTAGTACTTGGATGGGAATCCACCTGGGAATACCAGGTGCTGTAGGTTTTTTTTCTCTCTTGTACCTGCTTCCTTC
>NW_027446356.1:0-2500 GCF_038048845.1 Mixophyes fleayi | reverse complement strand
AGCAGCGCTGGGCCTGGTTAGTACTTGGATGGAAGACCACCTGGAAATACCAGGTGCTGTAGGTTTTTTTTTTTCGTTTTTTTTCTCTTTTGTTCCTGCTTCCTTCAATGCTGGTGTTGAGATGTATAAGAGATGTATGTCAGTAGGCCAGTAGGCAAACAGTACCTACAGCCATACCACCCTGAACAAGCCCAAACTCATCTGATCTTGGAAGCTAAGCAGGGCCAGGCCTGGTTAGTACTTGGATGGGAGACCACCTGGGAATACCAGGTGCTGTAGGTTTTTTTTTTCATTTTTTTTTCTCTCTTGTTCCTGCTTCCTTCAATGCTGGTGTTGAGATGTATAAGAGATGTATGTCAGTAACCAAGCAATACCTACTGTCAACAACCCTGAACATGCCCAATCTCATCTGATCTTGGAAGTTATGCAGGGCCGCACCTGGTTAGTACTTAGATGGGAGACCACCGGGCAATACCAGGTGCTGTAGGTTTTTTTATTCATTTTTTTTTCTCTCTTGTTCCTGCTTCCTTCAATACTGGTGTTGAGATGTATAAGAGATGTAGGTCAGTAGGCAAGCAATACCTACAGCCACACCACCCTGAACAAGCTCAATCTTGTCTGATCCTGGAAGTTAAGCAGAGCCGGCCCTGGTTAGTACTTGCATGGGAGACAACCTGGGGATACCAGGTGCAGAAGGTTTTTTTTTTTTCCTTTTTTTATTCTCTCTTGTTCCTGCTTCCTTCAATGCTGGTGTTGAGATGTATAAGAGATGTAGGTCAGTAGGCAAACAATACCTACAGCACACCACCCTGAATAAGCCCAATCTTGTCTGATCTTGAAAGCTAAGCAGGGCTGGGCTTGGTTAGTGCATGGATGGGAGACCACCTGGGAATACCAGGTGCTGTAGGTTTTTTTTTTCGTTTTTTTTTCTCTCTTGTTCTTGCTTTCTTAAATGCCGGTGTTGAGATGTATAAGAGATGTAGGTCAGTAAGCAAGCAATAAGTACAGTCTCACCACCCTGAACAAGCCTAATCTCGTTTGATCTTGGAAGCTAAGCAGGGCCAGGCCTGGTAAGTACTTGGATGGGAAACCACCTGGGAATACCAGGTGCTGTTGGTTTTTTTTTCTCGCTTGTTCCTGCTTCCTTCATTGCTGGTGTTGAGATGTATAAGAGATGTATGTCAGTAGGCAGGCAATACCTACTGTCAACCACCCTGAACATGCCCAATCTTCTGTGATCTTGGAAGCTAAGCAGGGCTGGGCCTGGTTAGTACTTGGATGGGAGAGCACCTGGGAATACCAGGTGCTGTAGGTTTTTTTTTTTCGTTTTTTTTTCTCTCTTGTTCCTGCTTCCTTCAATGCTGGTGTTGAAATGTATAAGAGATGTTGGTCAGTAGGCAAGCAATACCTACAATAAACCACTCTGAACATGCCTAATCTCATCTGATCCTGGAAGCTAAGCAGGGCCAGGCCTGGTTAGTACTTGGATGGGAAAGCACCTGGGAATACCAGGTGCTGTAGGTTTGTTTTTTTTGTTTTCTTTTTCTCTTGTTCCTGCTTCCTTCAATGCTGGTGTTGAGATGTATAACAGATGTAGGTCAGTAGGCAAGCAATACCTACAGCCATACCACCCTGAACAAGCCAAAACTCATCTGATCTTGGAAGCTAAGCAGGGTTGGGCCTGGTTAGCACTTGGATGGGAGACCACCTGGGAATACCAGGTGCTGTAGGTTTTTTTTCTCTCTTGTTCCTGCTTCCTTCAATGCCGATGTTGAGATGTAAAAGAGATGTAGGTCAGTAGGAAAGCAATACCTACAGTAAACCACCCTGAACATGCCTAATCTCATCTGATCTTGGAAGCTAAGCAGCGCCGGGCCTGGTTTGTACTTGGATGGGAGAGCACCTGGGATTACCAGGTGCTGTAGGTTTTCTTTTTTCGTTTTTTTTTTCTCTCTTGTTCCTGCTTCCTTCAATGCTGGTGTTGAGATGTATAAGAGATGTAGGTCAGTAAGCAAGCAGTACCTACAGCCACACCACCCTGAACAAGATCAATCTCGTCTGATCTTGGAAGCTAAGCAGGGCCGCGCCTGGTCAGTACTTCGATGGGAGACCACCTAGGAATAACAGGTGCTGTACATTTTATTTTTTTTGTTTTTTTCTCTCTCTTGTTTTTGCTTTCTTCAAAGCCGGTGTTGAGTTGTATAAGAGATGTAGGTCAGTAAGCATGCTATACCTACAGCCACACAACCCTGAACAAGTCCAATCTCATTTAATCTTGAAAGCTAAGCAGGGCCGGGCCTGGTTAGTACTTGGATGGGAGAGCACCTGGGAATACCAGGTGCTGTGGGTTTTTTTTTTTTTTTTTTTTCTCTCTTGTTCCTGCTTCCTTCAATGCTGGTGTTGAGATGTATAAGAGATGTTGGTCAGTAGGCAAGCAATACCTACAGTAAACCACAGTGAACATGCCCAAGCTCATCTGATCTTGGAAGCTAAGCAGGGT
>NW_027446355.1:0-62408 GCF_038048845.1 Mixophyes fleayi | reverse complement strand
TATTTCTTCATTGCCGTCCAAAAACAACGCTTTTTTGCATTCCTGTCTCACTTTCTCTTAGAAACAATGATTTACATCAATCCTTTTACATAATTCTTGTTTCTCATGACATTTCTAACATTGCCCACAATTATCAACTTTCTAAGTCTTTCTGAGCAGGAGAAATCGCAAAACATAGTCATTTCTTCATTGCCGTCCAAAAACAACGCTTTTTTGCATTCCTGTCTCACTTTCTCTTAGAAACAATGATTTACATCAATCCTTTTACATAATTCTTGTTTCTCATGACATTTCTAACATTGCCCACAATTATCAACTTTCTAAGTCTTTCTGAGCACGAGAAATCGCGAAATATAGTAATTTCTTCATTGCCGTCCAAAAACAACGCTTTTTTGCATTTCTGTCTCACTTTCTCTTGTAAACAATGATTTACATCAATCCTTTTACATAATTCTTGTTTCTCATGACATTTCTAACATTGCCCACAATTATCAACTTTCTAAGTCTTTCTGAGCAGGAGAAATCGCAAAACATAGTCATTTCTTCATTGCCGTCCAAAAACAACGCTTTTTTGCATTCCTGTCTCACTTTCTCTTAGAAACAATGATTTACATCAATCCTTTTACATAATTCTTGTTTCTCATGACATTTCTAACATTGCCCACAATTATCAACTTTCTAAGTCTTTCTGAGCAGGAGAAATCGCAAAACATAGTCATTTCTTCATTGCCGTCCAAAAACAACGCTTTTTTGCATTCCTGTCTCACTTTCTCTTAGAAACAATGATTTACATCAATCCTTTTACATAATTCTTGTTTCTCATGACATTTCTAACATTGCCCACAATTATCAACTATCTAAGTCTTTCTGAGCACGAGAAATCGCGAAATATAGTCATTTCTTCATTGCCGTCCAAAAACAACGCTTTTTTGCATTCCTGTCTCACTTTCTCTTGTAAACAATGATTTACATCAATCCTTTTACATAATTCTTGTTTCTCATGACATTTCTAACATTGCCCACAATTATCAACTTTCTAAGTCTTTCTGAGCAGGAGAAATCGCAAAACATAGTCATTTCTTCATTGCCGTCCAAAAACAACGCTTTTTTGCATTCCTGTCTCACTTTCTCTTAGAAACAATGATTTACATCAATCCTTTTACATAATTCTTGTTTCTCATGACATTTCTAACATTGCCCACAATTATCAACTATCTAAGTCTTTCTGAGCACGAGAAATCGCGAAATATAGTCATTTCTTCATTGCCGTCCAAAAACAACGCTTTTTTGCATTCCTGTCTCACTTTCTCTTGTAAACAATGATTTACATCAATCCTTTTACATAATTCTTGTTTCTCATGACATTTCTAACATTGCCCACAATTATCAACTTTCTAAGTCTTTCTGAGCAGGAGAAATCGCAAAACATAGTCATTTCTTCATTGCCGTCCAAAAACAACGCTTTTTTGCATTCCTGTCTCACTTTCTCTTAGAAACAATGATTTACATCAATCCTTTTACATAATTCTTGTTTCTCATGACATTTCTAACATTGCCCACAATTATCAACTTTCTAAGTCTTTCTGAGCAGGAGAAATTGCAAAACATAGTCATTTCTTCATTGCCGTCCAAAAACAACGCTTTTTTGCATTCCTGTCTCACTTTCTCTTAGAAACAATGATTTACATCAATCCTTTTACATAATTCTTGTTTCTCATGACATTTCTAACATTGCCCACAATTATCAACTTTCTAAGTCTTTCTGAGCAGGAGAAATCGCAAAACATAGTCATTTCTTCATTGCCGTCCAAAAACAACGCTTTTTTGCATTCCTGTCTCACTTTCTCTTAGAAACAATGATTTACATCAATCCTTTTACATAATTCTTGTTTCTCATGACATTTCTAACATTGCCCACAATTATCAACTTTCTAAGTCTTTCTGAGCAGGAGAAATCGCGAAATATAGTAATTTCTTCATTGCCGTCCAAAAACAACGCTTTTTTGCATTTCTGTCTCACTTTCTCTTGTAAACAATGATTTACATCAATCCTTTTACATAATTCTTGTTTCTCATGACATTTCTAACATTGCCCACAATTATCAACTTTCTAAGTCTTTCTGAGCAGGAGAAATCGCAAAACATAGTCATTTCTTCATTGCCGTCCAAAAACAACGCTTTTTGCATTCCTGTCTCACTTTCTCTTAGAAACAATGATTTACATCAATCCTTTTACATAATTCTTGTTTCTCATGACATTTCTAACATTGCCCACAATTATCAACTTTCTAAGTCTTTCTGAACAGGAGAAATCGCAAAACATAGTCATTTCTTCATTGCCGTCCAAAAACAACGCTTTTTTGCATTTCTGTCTCACTTTCTCTTGTAAACAATGATTTACATCAATCCTTTTACATAATTCTTGTTTCTCATGACATTTCTAACATTGCCCACAATTATCAACTTTCTAAGTCTTTCTGAGCAGGAGAAATCGCAAAACATAGTCATTTCTTCATTGCCGTCCAAAAACAACGCTTTTTTGCATTCCTGTCTCACTTTCTCTTAGAAACAATGATTTACATCAATCCTTTTACATAATTCTTGTTTCTCATGACATTTCTAACATTGCCCACAGTTATCAACTTTCTAAGTCTTTCTGAGCAGGAGAAATCGCAAAACATAGTCATTTCTTCATTGCCGTCCAAAAACAACGCTTTTTTGCATTCCTGTCTCACTTTCTCTTAGAAACAATGATTTACATCAATCCTTTTACATAATTCTTGTTTCTCATGACATTTCTAACATTGCCCACAATTATCAACTTTCTAAGTCTTTCTGAGCACGAGAAATCGCGAAATATAGTAATTTCTTCATTGCCGTCCAAAAACAACGCTTTTTTGCATTTCTGTCTCACTTTCTCTTGTAAACAATGATTTACATCAATCCTTTTACATAATTCTTGTTTCTCATGACATTTCTAACATTGCCCACAATTATCAACTTTCTAAGTCTTTCTGAGCAGGAGAAATCGCAAAACATAGTCATTTCTTCATTGCCGTCCAAAAACAACGCTTTTTTGCATTCCTGTCTCACTTTCTCTTAGAAACAATGATTTACATCAATCCTTTTACATAATTCTTGTTTCTCATGACATTTCTAACATTGCCCACAATTATCAACTTTCTAAGTCTTTCTGAACAGGAGAAATCGCAAAACATAGTCATTTCTTCATTGCCGTCCAAAAACAACGCTTTTTTGCATTTCTGTCTCACTTTCTCTTGTAAACAATGATTTACATCAATCCTTTTACATAATTCTTGTTTCTCATGACATTTCTAACATTGCCCACAATTATCAACTTTCTAAGTCTTTCTGAGCAGGAGAAATCGCAAAACATAGTCATTTCTTAATTGCCGTCCAAAAACAACGCTTTTTTGCATTCCTGTCTCACTTTCTCTTAGAAACAATGATTTACATCAATCCTTTTACATAATTCTTGTTTCTCATGACATTTCTAACATTGCCCACAATTATCAACTTTCTAAGTCTTTCTGAACAGGAGAAATTGCAAAACATAGTCATTTCTTTATTGCCGTCCAAAAACAACGCTTTTTTGCATTTCTGTCTCACTTTCTCTTAGAAACAATGATTTACATCAATCCTTTTACATAATTCTTGTTTCTCATGACATTTCTAACATTGCCCACAATTATCAACTTTCTAAGTCTTTCTGAGCAGGAGAAATCGCAAAACATAGTCATTTCTTCATTGCCGTCCAAAAACAACGCTTTTTTGCATTCCTGTCTCACTTTCTCTTAGAAACAATGATTTACATCAATCCTTTTACATAATTCTTGTTTCTCATGACATTTCTAACATTGCCCACAATTATCAACTTTCTAAGTCTTTCTGAGCACGAGAAATCGCGAAATATAGTCATTTCTTCATTGTCGTCCAAAAACAACGCTTTTTTGCATTTCTGTCTCACTTTCTCTTGAAAACAATGATTTACATCAATCCTTTTACATAATTCTTGTTTCTCATGACATTTCTAACATTGCCCACAATTATCAACTTTCTAAGTCTTTCTGAGCAGGAGAAATCGCAAAACATAGTTTTTTCTTCATTGCCGTCCAAAAACAACGCTTTTTTGCATTCCTGTCTCACTTTCTCTTAGAAACAATGATTTACATCAATCCTTTTACATAATTCTTGTTTCTCATGACATTTCTAACATTGCCCACAATTATCAACTTTCTAAGTCTTTCTGAGCAGGAGAAATCGCAAAACATAGTCATTTCTTCATTGCCGTCCAAAAACAACGCTTTTTTGCATTCCTGTCTCACTTTCTCTTAGAAACAATGATTTACATCAATCCTTTTACATAATTCTTGTTTCTCATGACATTTCTAACATTGCCCACAATTATCAACTTTCTAAGTCTTTCTGAACAGGAGAAATTGCAAAACATAGTCATTTCTTCATTGCCGTACAAAAACAACGCTTTTTTGCATTCCTGTCTCACTTTCTCTTAGAAACAATGATTTACATCAATCCTTTTACATAATTCTTGTTTCTCATGACATTTCTAACATTGCCCACAATTATCAACTTTCTAAGTCTTTCTGAGCACTAGAAATCGCGAAATATAGTCATTTCTTCATTGCCGTCCAAAAACAACGCTTTTTTGCATTTCTGTCTCACTTTCTCTTGTAAACAATGATATACATCAATCCTTTTACATAATTCTTGTTTCTCATGACATTTCTAACATTGCCCACAATTATCAACTTTCTAAGTCTTTCTGAGCAGGAGAAATCGCAAAACATAGTCATTTCTTCATTGCCGTCCAAAAACAACGCTTTTTTGCATTCCTGTCTCACTTTCTCTTAGAAACAATGATTTACATCAATCCTTTTACATAATTCTTGTTTCTCATGACATTTCTAACATTGCCCACAATTATCAACTTTCTAAGTCTTTCTGAACAGGAGAAATTGCAAAACATAGTCATTTCTTCATTGCCGTCCAAAAACAACGCTTTTTTGCATTTCTGTCTCACTTTCTCTTAGAAACAATGATTTACATCAATCCTTTTACATAATTCTTGTTTCTCATGACATTTCTAACATTGCCCACAATTATCAACTTTCTAAGTCTTTCTGAGCAGGAGAAATCGCAAAACATAGTCATTTCTTCATTGCCGTCCAAAAACAACGCTTTTTTGCATTCCTGTCTCACTTTCTCTTAGAAACAATGATTTACATCAATCCTTTTACATAATTCTTGTTTCTCATGACATTTCTAACATTGCCCACAATTATCAACTTTCTAAGTCTTTCTGAGCACGAGAAATCGCGAAATATAGTCATTTCTTCATTGCCGTCTAAAAACAACGCTTTTTTGCATTCCTGTCTCACTTTCTCTTAGAAACAATGATTTACATCAATCCTTTTACATAATTCTTGTTTCTCATGACATTTCTAACATTGCCACAATTATCAACTTTCTAAGTCTTTCTGAGCAGGAGAAATCGCAAAACATAGTCATTTCTTCATTGCCGTCCAAAAACAACGCTTTTTTGCATTCCTGTCTCACTTTCTCTTAGAAACAATGATTTACATCAATCCTTTTACATAATTCTTGTTTCTCATGACATTTCTAACATTGCCCACAATTATCAACTTTCTAAGTCTTTCTGAACAGGAGAAATTGCAAAACATAGTCATTTCTTCATTGCCGTCCAAAAACAACGCTTTTTTGCATTTCTGTCTCACTTTCTCTTGTAAACAATGATATACATCAATCCTTTTACATAATTCTTGTTTCTCATGACATTTCTAACATTGCCCACAATTATCAACTTTCTAAGTCTTTCTGAGCAGGAGAAATCGCAAAACATAGTCATTTCTTCATTGCCGTCCAAAAACAACGCTTTTTTGCATTCCTGTCTCACTTTCTCTTAGAAACAATGATTTACATCAATCCTTTTACATAATTCTTGTTTCTCATGACATTTCTAACATTGCCCACAATTATCAACTTTCTAAGTCTTTCTGAGCAGGAGAAATCGCAAAACATAGTCATTTCTTCATTGCCGTACAAAAACAACGCTTTTTTGCATTCCTGTCTCACTTTCTCTTAGAAACAATGATTTACATCAATCCTTTTACATAATTCTTGTTTCTCATGACATTTCTAACATTGCCCACAATTATCAACTTTCTAAGTCTTTCTGAACAGGAGAAATTGCAAAACATAGTCATTTCTTCATTGCCGTCCAAAAACAACGCTTTTTTGCATTTCTGTCTCACTTTCTCTTAGAAACAATGATTTACATCAATCCTTTTACATAATTCTTGTTTCTCATGACATTTCTAACATTGCCCACAATTATCAACTTTCTAAGTCTTTCTGAGCAGGAGAAATCGCAAAACATAGTCATTTCTTCATTGCCGTCCAAAAACAACGCTTTTTTGCATTCCTGTCTCACTTTCTCTAAGAAACAATGATTTACATCAATCCTTTTACATAATTCTTGTTTCTCATGACATTTCTAACATTGCCCACAATTATCAACTTTCTAAGTCTTTCTGAGCACGAGAAATCGTGAAATATAGTCATTTCTTCATTGTCGTCCAAAAACAACGCTTTTTTGCATTTCTGTCTCACTTTCTCTTGAAAACAATGATTTACATCAATCCTTTTACATAATTCTTGTTTCTCATGACATTTCAAACACTGCCCACAATTATCAACTTTCTAAGTCTTTCTGAGCAGGAGAAATCGCAAAACATAGTCATTTCTTCATTGCCGTCCAAAAACAACGCTTTTTTGCATTCCTGTCTCACTTTCTCTTAGAAACAATGATTTACATCAATCCTTTTACATAATTCTTGTTTCTCATGACATTTCTAACATTGCCCACAATTATCAACTTTCTAAGTCTTTCTGAGCAGGAGAAATCGCAAAACATAGTCATTTCTTCATTGCCGTCCAAAAACAACGCTTTTTTGCATTCCTGTCTCACTTTCTCTTAGAAACAATGATTTACATCAATCCTTTTACATAATTCTTGTTTCTCATGACATTTCTAACATTGCCCACAATTATCAACTTTCTAAGTCTTTCTGAACAGGAGAAATTGCAAAACATAGTCATTTCTTCATTGCCGTACAAAAACAACGCTTTTTTGCATTCCTGTCTCACTTTCTCTTAGAAACAATGATTTACATCAATCCTTTTACATAATTCTTGTTTCTCATGACATTTCTAACATTGCCCACAATTATCAACTTTCTAAGTCTTTCTGAGCACTAGAAATCGCGAAATATAGTCATTTCTTCATTGCCGTCCAAAAACAACGCTTTTTTGCATTCCTGTCTCACTTTCTCTTAGAAACAATGATTTACATCAATCCTTTTACATAATTCTTGTTTCTCATGACATTTCTAACATTGCCCACAATTATCAACTTTCTAAGTCTTTCTGAACAGGAGAAATCGCAAAACATAGTCATTTCTTCATTGCCGTCCAAAAACAACGCTTTTTTGCATTCCTGTCTCACTTTCTCTTAGAAACAATGATTTACATCAATCCTTTTACATAATTCTTGTTTCTCATGACATTTCTAACATTGCCCACAATTATCAACTTTCTAAGTCTTTCTGAACAGGAGAAATTGCAAAACATAGTCATTTCTTCATTGCCGTCCAAAAACAACGCTTTTTTGCATTTCTGTCTCACTTTCTCTTAGAAACAATGATTTACATCAATCCTTTTACATAATTCTTGTTTCTCATGACATTTCTAACATTGCCCACAATTATCAACTTTCTAAGTCTTTCTGAGCAGGAGAAATCGCAAAACATAGTCATTTCTTCATTGCTGTCCAAAAACAACGCTTTTTTGCATTCCTGTCTCACTTTCTCTTAGAAACAATGATTTACATCAATCCTTTTACATAATTCTTGTTTCTCATGACATTTCTAACATTGCCCACAATTATCAACTTTCTAAGTCTTTCTGAGCACGAGAAATCGCGAAATATAGTCATTTCTTCATTGCCGTCCAAAAACAACGCTTTTTTGCATTTCTGTCTCACTTTCTCTTGTATACAATGATTTACATCAATCCTTTTACATAATTCTTGTTTCTCATGACATTTCTAACATTGCCCACAATTATCAACTTTCTAAGTCTTTCTGAGCAGGAGAAATCGCAAAACATAGTCATTTCTTCATTGCCGTCCAAAAACAACGCTTTTTTGCATTCCTGTCTCACTTTATCTTAGAAACAATGATTTACATCAATCCTTTTACATAATTCTTGTTTCTCATGACATTTCTAACATTGCCCACAATTATCAACTTTCTAAGTCTTTCTGAACAGGAGAAATTGCAAAACATAGTCATTTCTTCATTGCCGTACAAAAACAACGCTTTTTTGCATTCCTGTCTCACTTTCTCTTAGAAACAATGATTTACATCAATCCTTTTACATAATTCTTGTTTCTCATGACATTTCTAACATTGCCCACAATTATCAACTTTCTAAGTCTTTCTGAGCATGAGAAATCGCGAAATATAGTCATTTCTTCATTGCCGTCCAAAAACAACGCTTTTTTGCATTTCTGTCTCACTTTCTTTTGTAAACAATGATTTACATCAATCCTTTTACATAATTCTTGTTTCTCATGACATTTCTAACATTGCCCACAATTATCAACTTTCTAAGTCTTTCTGAGCAGGAGAAATCGCAAAACATAGTCATTTCTTCATTGCTGTCCAAAAACAACGCTTTTTTGCATTCCTGTCTCACTTTCTCTTAGAAACAATGATTTACATCAATCCTTTTACATAATTCTTGTTTCTCATGACATTTCTAACATTGCCCACAATTATCAACTTTCTAAGTCTTTCTGAGCACGAGAAATCGCGAAATATAGTCATTTCTTCATTGCCGTCCAAAAACAACGCTTTTTTGCATTTCTGTCTCACTTTCTCTTGTATACAATGATTTACATCAATCCTTTTACATAATTCTTGTTTCTCATGACATTTCTAACATTGCCCACAATTATCAACTTTCTAAGTCTTTCTGAGCAGGAGAAATCGCAAAACATAGTCATTTCTTCATTGCCGTCCAAAAACAACGCTTTTTTGCATTCCTGTCTCACTTTATCTTAGAAACAATGATTTACATCAATCCTTTTACATAATTCTTGTTTCTCATGACATTTCTAACATTGCCCACAATTATCAACTTTCTAAGTCTTTCTGAACAGGAGAAATTGCAAAACATAGTCATTTCTTCATTGCCGTACAAAAACAACGCTTTTTTGCATTCCTGTCTCACTTTCTCTTAGAAACAATGATTTACATCAATCCTTTTACATAATTCTTGTTTCTCATGACATTTCTAACATTGCCCACAATTATCAACTTTCTAAGTCTTTCTGAGCATGAGAAATCGCGAAATATAGTCATTTCTTCATTGCCGTCCAAAAACAACGCTTTTTTGCATTTCTGTCTCACTTTCTTTTGTAAACAATGATTTACATCAATCCTTTTACATAATTCTTGTTTCTCATGACATTTCTAACATTGCCCACAATTATCAACTTTCTAAGTCTTTCTGAGCAGGAGAAATCGCAAAACATAGTCATTTCTTCATTGCCGTCCAAAAACAACGCTTTTTTGCATTCCTGTCTCACTTTCTCTTAGAAACAATGATTTACATCAATCCTTTTACATAATTCTTGTTTCTCATGACATTTCTAACATTGCCCACAATTATCAACTTTCTAAGTCTTTCTGAGCACTAGAAATCGCGAAATATAGTCATTTCTTCATTGCCGTCCAAAAACAACGCTTTTTTGCATTTCTGTCTCACTTTCTCTTGTAAACAATGATTTACATCAATCCTTTTACATAATTCTTGTTTCTCATGACATTTCTAACATTGCCCACAATTATCAACTTTCTAAGTCTTTCTGAGCAGGAGAAATCGCAAAACATAGTCATTTCTTCATTGCCGTCCAAAAACAACGCTTTTTTGCATTCCTGTCTCACTTTCTCTTAGAAACAATGATTTACATCAATCCTTTTACATAATTCTTGTTTCTCATGACATTTCTAACATTGCCCACAATTATCAACTATCTAAGTCTTTCTGAGCACGAGAAATCGCGAAATATAGTCATTTCTTCATTGCCGTCCAAAAACAACGCTTTTTTGCATTCCTGTCTCACTTTCTCTTGTAAACAATGATTTACATCAATCCTTTTACATAATTCTTGTTTCTCATGACATTTCTAACATTGCCCACAATTATCAACTTTCTAAGTCTTTCTGAGCAGGAGAAATCGCAAAACATAGTCATTTCTTCATTGCCGTCCAAAAACAACGCTTTTTTGCATTCCTGTCTCACTTTCTCTTAGAAACAATGATTTACATCAATCCTTTTACATAATTCTTGTTTCTCATGACATTTCTAACATTGCCCTCAATTATCAACTTTCTAAGTCTTTCTGAGCAGGAGAAATCGCAAAACATAGTCATTTCTTCATTGCCGTCCAAAAACAACGCTTTTTTGCATTCCTGTCTCACTTTCTCTTAGAAACAATGATTTACATCAATCCTTTTACATAATTCTTGTTTCTCATGACATTTCTAACATTGCCCACAATTATCAACTTTCTAAGTCTTTCTGAACAGGAGAAATTGCAAAACATAGTCATTTCTTCATTGCCGTCCAAAAACAACGCTTTTTTGCATTCCTGTCTCACTTTCTCTTAGAAACAATGATTTACATCAATCCTTTTACATAATTCTTGTTTCTCATGACATTTCTAACATTGCCCACAATTATCAACTTTCTAAGTCTTTCTGAGCACTAGAAATCGCGAAATATAGTCATTTCTTCATTGCCGTCCAAAAACAACGCTTTTTTGCATTTCTGTCTCACTTTCTCTTGTAAACAATGATTTACATCAATCCTTTTACATAATTCTTGTTTCTCATGACATTTCTAACATTGCCCACAATTATCAACTTTCTAAGTCTTTCTGAGCAGGAGAAATCGCAAAACATAGTCATTTCTTCATTGCCGTCCAAAAACAACGCTTTTTTGCATTCCTGTCTCACTTTCTCTTAGAAACAATGATTTACATCAATCCTTTTACATAATTCTTGTTTCTCATGACATTTCTAACATTGCCCACAATTATCAACTATCTAAGTCTTTCTGAGCACGAGAAATTGCGAAATATAGTCATTTCTTCATTGCCGTCCAAAAACAACGCTTTTTTGCATTCCTGTCTCACTTTCTCTTGTAAACAATGATTTACATCAATCCTTTTACATAATTCTTGTTTCTCATGACATTTCTAACATTGCCCACAATTATCAACTTTCTAAGTCTTTCTGAGCAGGAGAAATCGCAAAACATAGTCATTTCTTCATTGCCGTCCAAAAACAACGCTTTTTTGCATTCCTGTCTCACTTTCTCTTAGAAACAATGATTTACATCAATCCTTTTACATAATTCTTGTTTCTCATGACATTTCTAACATTGCCCACAATTATCAACTTTCTAAGTCTTTCTGAGCACGAGAAATCGCGAAATATAGTAATTTCTTCATTGCCGTCCAAAAACAACGCTTTTTTGCATTTCTGTCTCACTTTCTCTTGTAAACAATGATTTACATCAATCCTTTTACATAATTCTTGTTTCTCATGACATTTCTAACATTGCCCACAATTATCAACTTTCTAAGTCTTTCTGAGCAGGAGAAATCGCAAAACATAGTCATTTCTTCATTGCCGTCCAAAAACAACGCTTTTTTGCATTCCTGTCTCACTTTCTCTTAGAAACAATGATTTACATCAATCCTTTTACATAATTCTTGTTTCTCATGACATTTCTAACATTGCCCACAATTATCAACTTTCTAAGTCTTTCTGAGCAGGAGAAATCGCAAAACATAGTCATTTCTTCATTGCCGTCCAAAAACAACGCTTTTTTGCATTCCTGTCTCACTTTCTCTTAGAAACAATGATTTACATCAATCCTTTTACATAATTCTTGTTTCTCATGACATTTCTAACATTGCCCACAATTATCAACTTTCTAAGTCTTTCTGAACAGGAGAAATTGCAAAACATAGTCATTTCTTCATTGCCGTACAAAAACAACGCTTTTTTGCATTCCTGTCTCACTTTCTCTTAGAAACAATGATTTACATCAATCCTTTTACATAATTCTTGTTTCTCATGACATTTCTAACATTGCCCACAATTATCAACTTTCTAAGTCTTTCTGAGCACTAGAAATCGCGAAATATAGTCATTTCTTCATTGCCGTCCAAAAACAACGCTTTTTTGCATTTCTGTCTCACTTTCTCTTGTAAACAATGATTTACATCAATCCTTTTACATAATTCTTGTTTCTCATGACATTTCTAACATTGCCCACAATTATCAACTTTCTAAGTCTTTCTGAGCAGGAGAAATCGCAAAACATAGTCATTTCTTCATTGCCGTCCAAAAACAACGCTTTTTTGCATTCCTGTCTCACTTTCTCTTAGAAACAATGATTTACATCAATCCTTTTACATAATTCTTGTTTCTCATGACATTTCTAACATTGCCCACAATTATCAACTTTCTAAGTCTTTCTGAACAGGAGAAATTGCAAAACATAGTCATTTCTTCATTGCCGTCCAAAAACAACGCTTTTTTGCATTTCTGTCTCACTTTCTCTTAGAAACAATGATTTACATCAATCCTTTTACATAATTCTTGTTTCTCATGACATTTCTAACATTGCCCACAATTATCAACTTTCTAAGTCTTTCTGAGCAGGAGAAATCGCAAAACATAGTCATTTCTTCATTGCTGTCCAAAAACAACGCTTTTTTGCATTCCTGTCTCACTTCTCTTAGAAACAATGATTTACATCAATCCTTTTACATAATTCTTGTTTCTCATGACATTTCTAACATTGCCCACAATTATCAACTTTCTAAGTCTTTCTGAGCACGAGAAATCGCGAAATATAGTCATTTCTTCATTGCCGTCCAAAAACAACGCTTTTTTGCATTTCTGTCTCACTTTCTCTTGTATACAATGATTTACATCAATCCTTTTACATAATTCTTGTTTCTCATGACATTCTAACATTGCCCACAATTATCAACTTTCTAAGTCTTTCTGAGCAGGAGAAATCGCAAAACATAGTCATTTCTTCATTGCCGTCCAAAAACAACGCTTTTTTGCATTCCTGTCTCACTTTATCTTAGAAACAATGATTTACATCAATCCTTTTACATAATTCTTGTTTCTCATGACATTTCTAACATTGCCCACAATTATCAACTTTCTAAGTCTTTCTGAACAGGAGAAATTGCAAAACATAGTCATTTCTTCATTGCCGTACAAAAACAACGCTTTTTTGCATTCCTGTCTCACTTTCTCTTAGAAACAATGATTTACATCAATCCTTTTACATAATTCTTGTTTCTCATGACATTTCTAACATTGCCCACAATTATCAACTTTCTAAGTCTTTCTGAGCATGAGAAATCGCGAAATATAGTCATTTCTTCATTGCCGTCCAAAAACAACGCTTTTTTGCATTTCTGTCTCACTTTCTTTTGTAAACAATGATTTACATCAATCCTTTTACATAATTCTTGTTTCTCATGACATTTCTAACATTGCCCACAATTATCAACTTTCTAAGTCTTTCTGAGCAGGAGAAATCGCAAAACATAGTCATTTCTTCATTGCTGTCCAAAAACAACGCTTTTTTGCATTCCTGTCTCACTTTCTCTTAGAAACAATGATTTACATCAATCCTTTCACATAATTCTTGTTTCTCATGACATTTCTAACATTGCCCACAATTATCAACTTTTAAGTCTTTCTGAGCACGAGAAATCGCGAAATATAGTCATTTCTTCATTGCCGTCCAAAAACAACGCTTTTTTGCATTTCTGTCTCACTTTCTCTTGTATACAATGATTTACATCAATCCTTTTACATAATTCTTGTTTCTCATGACATTTCTAACATTGCCCACAATTATCAACTTTCTAAGTTTTTCTGAGCAGGAGAAATCGCAAAACATAGTCATTTCTTCATTGCCGTCCAAAAACAACGCTTTTTTGCATTCCTGTCTCACTTTATCTTAGAAACAATGATTTACATCAATCCTTTTACATAATTCTTGTTTCTCATGACATTTCTAACATTGCCCACAATTATCAACTTTCTAAGTCTTTCTGAACAGGAGAAATTGCAAAACATAGTCATTTCTTCATTGCCGTACAAAAACAACGCTTTTTTGCATTCCTGTCTCACTTTCTCTTAGAAACAATGATTTACATCAATCCTTTTACATAATTCTTGTTTCTCATGACATTTCTAACATTGCCCACAATTATCAACTTTCTAAGTCTTTCTGAGCATGAGAAATCGCGAAATATAGTCATTTCTTCATTGCCGTCCAAAAACAACGCTTTTTTGCATTTCTGTCTCACTTTCTTTTGTAAACAATGATTTACATCAATCCTTTTACATAATTCTTGTTTCTCATGACATTTCTAACATTGCCCACAATTATCAACTTTCTAAGTCTTTCTGAGCAGGAGAAATCGCAAAACATAGTCATTTCTTCATTGCCGTCCAAAAACAACGCTTTTTTGCATTCCTGTCTCACTTTCTCTTAGAAACAATGATTTACATCAATCCTTTTACATAATTCTTGTTTCTCATGACATTTCTAACATTGCCCACAATTATCAACTTTCTAAGTCTTTCTGAGCAGGAGAAATCGCAAAACATAGTCATTTCTTCATTGCCGTCCAAAAACAACGCTTTTTTGCATTCCTGTCTCACTTTCTCTTAGAAACAATGATTTACATCAATCCTTTTACATAATTCTTGTTTCTCATGACATTTCTAACATTGCCCACAATTATCAACTTTCTAAGTCTTTCTGAACAGGAGAAATTGCAAAACATAGTCATTTCTTCATTGCCGTACAAAAACAACGCTTTTTTGCATTCCTGTCTCACTTTCTCTTAGAAACAATGATTTACATCAATCCTTTTACATAATTCTTGTTTCTCATGACATTTCTAACATTGCCCACAATTATCAACTTTCTAAGTCTTTCTGAGCACTAGAAATCGCGAAATATAGTCATTTCTTCATTGCCGTCCAAAAACAACGCTTTTTTGCATTTCTGTCTCACTTTCTCTTGTAAACAATGATTTACATCAATCCTTTTACATAATTCTTGTTTCTCATGACATTTCTAACATTGCCCACAATTATCAACTTTCTAAGTCTTTCTGAGCAGGAGAAATCGCAAAACATAGTCATTTCTTCATTGCCGTCCAAAAACAACGCTTTTTTGCATTCCTGTCTCACTTTCTCTTAGAAACAATGATTTACATCAATCCTTTTACATAATTCTTGTTTCTCATGACATTTCTAACATTGCCCACAATTATCAACTATCTAAGTCTTTCTGAGCACGAGAAATCGCGAAATATAGTCATTTCTTCATTGCCGTCCAAAAACAACGCTTTTTTGCATTCCTGTCTCACTTTCTCTTGTAAACAATGATTTACATCAATCCTTTTACATAATTCTTGTTTCTCATGACATTTCTAACATTGCCCACAATTATCAACTTTCTAAGTCTTTCTGAGCAGGAGAAATCGCAAAACATAGTCATTTCTTCATTGCCGTCCAAAAACAACGCTTTTTTGCATTCCTGTCTCACTTTCTCTTAGAAACAATGATTTACATCAATCCTTTTACATAATTCTTGTTTCTCATGACATTTCTAACATTGCCCACAATTATCAACTTTCTAAGTCTTTCTGAGCAGGAGAAATCGCAAAACATAGTCATTTCTTCATTGCCGTCCAAAAACAACGCTTTTTTGCATTCCTGTCTCACTTTCTCTTAGAAACAATGATTTACATCAATCCTTTTACATAATTCTTGTTTCTCATGACATTTCTAACATTGCCCACAATTATCAACTTTCTAAGTCTTTCTGAACAGGAGAAATTGCAAAACATAGTCATTTCTTCATTGCCGTCCAAAAACAACGCTTATTTGCATTCCTGTCTCACTTTCTCTTAGAAACAATGATTTACATCAATCCTTTTACATAATTCTTGTTTCTCATGACATTTCTAACATTGCCCACAATTATCAACTTTCTAAGTCTTTCTGAGCACTAGAAATCGCGAAATATAGTCATTTCTTCATTGCCGTCCAAAAACAACGCTTTTTTGCATTTCTGTCTCACTTTCTCTTGTAAACAATGATTTACATCAATCCTTTTACATAATTCTTGTTTCTCATGACATTTCTAACATTGCCCACAATTATCAACTTTCTAAGTCTTTCTGAGCAGGAGAAATCGCAAAACATAGTCATTTCTTCATTGCCGTCCAAAAACAACGCTTTTTTGCATTCCTGTCTCACTTTCTCTTGTAAACAATGATTTACATCAATCCTTTTACATAATTCTTGTTTCTCATGACATTTCTAACATTGCCCACAATTATCAACTTTCTAAGTCTTTCTGAGCAGGAGAAATCGCAAAACATAGTCATTTCTTCATTGCCGTCCAAAAACAACGCTTTTTTGCATTCCTGTCTCACTTTCTCTTAGAAACAATGATTTACATCAATCCTTTTACATAATTCTTGTTTCTCATGACATTTCTAACATTGCCCACAATTATCAACTTTCTAAGTCTTTCTGAGCACGAGAAATCGCGAAATATAGTAATTTCTTCATTGCCGTCCAAAAACAACGCTTTTTTGCATTTCTGTCTCACTTTCTCTTGTAAACAATGATTTACATCAATCCTTTTACATAATTCTTGTTTCTCATGACATTTCTAACATTGCCCACAATTATCAACTTTCTAAGTCTTTCTGAGCAGGAGAAATCGCAAAACATAGTCATTTCTTCATTGCCGTCCAAAAACAACGCTTTTTTGCATTCCTGTCTCACTTTCTCTTAGAAACAATGATTTACATCAATCCTTTTACATAATTCTTGTTTCTCATGACATTTCTAACATTGCCCACAATTATCAACTTTCTAAGTCTTTCTGAACAGGAGAAATTGCAAAACATAGTCATTTCTTCATTGCCGTACAAAAACAACGCTTTTTTGCATTCCTGTCTCACTTTCTCTTAGAAACAATGATTTACATCAATCCTTTTACATAATTCTTGTTTCTCATGACATTTCTAACATTGCCCACAATTATCAACTTTCTAAGTCTTTCTGAGCACTAGAAATCGCGAAATATAGTCATTTCTTCATTGCCGTCTAAAAAACAACGCTTTTTTGCATTTCTGTCTCACTTTCTCTTGTAAACAATGATTTACATCAATCCTTTTACATAATTCTTGTTTCTCATGACATTTCTAACATTGCCCACAATTATCAACTTTCTAAGTCTTTCTGAGCAGGAGAAATCGCAAAACATAGTCATTTCTTCATTGCCGTCCAAAAACAACGCTTTTTTGCATTCCTGTCTCACTTTCTCTTAGAAACAATGATTTACATCAATCCTTTTACATAATTCTTGTTTCTCATGACATTTCTAACATTGCCCACAATTATCAACTTTCTAAGTCTTTCTGAACAGGAGAAATTGCAAAACATAGTCATTTCTTCATTGCCGTCCAAAAACAACGCTTTTTTGCATTTCTGTCTCACTTTCTCTTAGAAACAATGATTTACATCAATCCTTTTACATAATTCTTGTTTCTCATGACATTTCTAACATTGCCCACAATTATCAACTTTCTAAGTCTTTCTGAGCAGGAGAAATCGCAAAACATAGTCATTTCTTCATTGCTGTCCAAAAACAACGCTTTTTTGCATTCCTGTCTCACTTTCTCTTAGAAACAATGATTTACATCAATCCTTTCACATAATTCTTGTTTCTCATGACATTTCTAACATTGCCCACAATTATCAACTTTCTAAGTCTTTCTGAGCACGAGAAATCGCGAAATATAGTCATTTCTTCATTGCCGTCCAAAAACAACGCTTTTTTGCATTTCTGTCTCACTTTCTCTTGTATACAATGATTTACATCAATCCTTTTACATAATTCTTGTTTCTCATGACATTTCTAACATTGCCCACAATTATCAACTTTCTAAGTTTTTCTGAGCAGGAGAAATCGCAAAACATAGTCATTTCTTCATTGCCGTCCAAAAACAACGCTTTTTTGCATTCCTGTCTCACTTTATCTTAGAAACAATGATTTACATCAATCCTTTTACATAATTCTTGTTTCTCATGACATTTCTAACATTGCCCACAATTATCAACTTTCTAAGTCTTTCTGAACAGGAGAAATTGCAAAACATAGTCATTTCTTCATTGCCGTACAAAAACAACGCTTTTTTGCATTCCTGTCTCACTTTCTCTTAGAAACAATGATTTACATCAATCCTTTTACATAATTCTTGTTTCTCATGACATTTCTAACATTGCCCACAATTATCAACTTTCTAAGTCTTTCTGAGCATGAGAAATCGCGAAATATAGTCATTTCTTCATTGCCGTCCAAAAACAACGCTTTTTTGCATTTCTGTCTCACTTTCTTTTGTAAACAATGATTTACATCAATCCTTTTACATAATTCTTGTTTCTCATGACATTTCTAACATTGCCCACAATTATCAACTTTCTAAGTCTTTCTGAGCAGGAGAAATCGCAAAACATAGTCATTTCTTCATTGCCGTCCAAAAACAACGCTTTTTTGCATTCCTGTCTCACTTTCTCTTAGAAACAATGATTTACATCAATCCTTTTACATAATTCTTGTTTCTCATGACATTTCTAACATTGCCCACAATTATCAACTTTCTAAGTCTTTCTGAACAGGAGAAATTGCAAAACATAGTCATTTCTTCATTGCCGTACAAAAACAACGCTTTTTTGCATTCCTGTCTCACTTTCTCTTAGAAACAATGATTTACATCAATCCTTTTACATAATTCTTGTTTCTCATGACATTTCTAACATTGCCCACAATTATCAACTTTCTAAGTCTTTCTGAGCACTAGAAATCGCGAAATATAGTCATTTCTTCATTGCCGTCCAAAAACAACGCTTTTTTGCATTTCTGTCTCACTTTCTCTTGTAAACAATGATTTACATCAATCCTTTTACATAATTCTTGTTTCTCATGACATTTCTAACATTGCCCACAATTATCAACTTTCTAAGTCTTTCTGAGCAGGAGAAATCGCAAAACATAGTCATTTCTTCATTGCCGTCCAAAAACAACGCTTTTTTGCATTCCTGTCTCACTTTCTCTTAGAAACAATGATTTACATCAATCCTTTTACATAATTCTTGTTTCTCATGACATTTCTAACATTGCCCACAATTATCAACTATCTAAGTCTTTCTGAGCACGAGAAATCGCGAAATATAGTCATTTCTTCATTGCCGTCCAAAAACAACGCTTTTTTGCATTCCTGTCTCACTTTCTCTTGTAAACAATGATTTACATCAATCCTTTTACATAATTCTTGTTTCTCATGACATTTCTAACATTGCCCACAATTATCAACTTTCTAAGTCTTTCTGAGCAGGAGAAATCGCAAAACATAGTCATTTCTTCATTGCCGTCCAAAAACAACGCTTTTTTGCATTCCTGTCTCACTTTCTCTTAGAAACAATGATTTACATCAATCCTTTTACATAATTCTTGTTTCTCATGACATTTCTAACATTGCCCACAATTATCAACTTTCTAAGTCTTTCTGAGCAGGAGAAATCGCAAAACATAGTCATTTCTTCATTGCCGTCCAAAAACAACGCTTTTTTGCATTCCTGTCTCACTTTCTCTTAGAAACAATGATTTACATCAATCCTTTTACATAATTCTTGTTTCTCATGACATTTCTAACATTGCCCACAATTATCAACTTTCTAAGTCTTTCTGAACAGGAGAAATTGCAAAACATAGTCATTTCTTCATTGCCGTCCAAAAACAACGCTTTTTTGCATTCCTGTCTCACTTTCTCTTAGAAACAATGATTTACATCAATCCTTTTACATAATTCTTGTTTCTCATGACATTTCTAACATTGCCCACAATTATCAACTTTCTAAGTCTTTCTGAGCACTAGAAATCGCGAAATATAGTCATTTCTTCATTGCCGTCCAAAAACAACGCTTTTTTGCATTTCTGTCTCACTTTCTCTTGTAAACAATGATTTACATCAATCCTTTTACATAATTCTTGTTTCTCATGACATTTCTAACATTGCCCACAATTATCAACTTTCTAAGTCTTTCTGAGCAGGAGAAATCGCAAAACATAGTCATTTCTTCATTGCCGTCCAAAAACAACGCTTTTTTGCATTCCTGTCTCACTTTCTCTTGTAAACAATGATTTACATCAATCCTTTTACATAATTCTTGTTTCTCATGACATTTCTAACATTGCCCACAATTATCAACTTTCTAAGTCTTTCTGAGCACTAGAAATCGCGAAATATAGTCATTTCTTCATTGCCGTCCAAAAACAACGCTTTTTTGCATTTCTGTCTCACTTTCTCTTGTAAACAATGATTTACATCAATCCTTTTACATAATTCTTGTTTCTCATGACATTTCTAACATTGCCCACAATTATCAACTTTCTAAGTCTTTCTGAGCAGGAGAAATCGCAAAACATAGTCATTTCTTCATTGCCGTCCAAAAACAACGCTTTTTTGCATTTCTGTCTCACTTTCTCTTGTAAACAATGATTTACATCAATCCTTTTACATAATTCTTGTTTCTCATGACATTTCTAACATTGCCCACAATTATCAACTTTCTAAGTCTTTCTGAGCAGGAGAAATCGCAAAACATAGTCATTTCTTCATTGCCGTCCAAAAACAACGCTTTTTTGCATTCCTGTCTCACTTTCTCTTAGAAACAATGATTTACATCAATCCTTTTACATAATTCTTGTTTCTCATGACATTTCTAACATTGCCCACAATTATCAACTTTCTAAGTCTTTCTGAACAGGAGAAATTGCAAAACATAGTCATTTCTTCATTGCCGTACAAAAACAACGCTTTTTTGCATTCCTGTCTCACTTTCTCTTAGAAACAATGATTTACATCAATCCTTTTACATAATTCTTGTTTCTCATGACATTTCTAACATTGCCCACAATTATCAACTTTCTAAGTCTTTCTGAGCACTAGAAATCGCGAAATATAGTCATTTCTTCATTGCCGTCCAAAAACAACGCTTTTTTGCATTTCTGTCTCACTTTCTCTTGTAAACAATGATTTACATCAATCCTTTTACATAATTCTTGTTTCTCATGACATTTCTAACATTGCCCACAATTATCAACTTTCTAAGTCTTTCTGAGCAGGAGAAATCGCAAAACATAGTCATTTCTTCATTGCCGTCCAAAAACAACGCTTTTTTGCATTCCTGTCTCACTTTCTCTTAGAAACAATGATTTACATCAATCCTTTTACATAATTCTTGTTTCTCATGACATTTCTAACATTGCCCACAATTATCAACTTTCTAAGTCTTTCTGAACAGGAGAAATTGCAAAACATAGTCATTTCTTCATTGCCGTCCAAAAACAACGCTTTTTTGCATTTCTGTCTCACTTTCTCTTAGAAACAATGATTTACATCAATCCTTTTACATAATTCTTGTTTCTCATGACATTTCTAACATTGCCCACAATTATCAACTTTCTAAGTCTTTCTGAGCAGGAGAAATCGCAAAACATAGTCATTTCTTCATTGCTGTCCAAAAACAACGCTTTTTTGCATTCCTGTCTCACTTTCTCTTAGAAACAATGATTTACATCAATCCTTTTACATAATTCTTGTTTCTCATGACATTTCTAACATTGCCCACAATTATCAACTTTCTAAGTCTTTCTGAGCACGAGAAATCGTGAAATATAGTCATTTCTTCATTGCCGTCCAAAAACAACGCTTTTTTGCATTTCTGTCTCACTTTCTCTTGTATACAATGATTTACATCAATCCTTTTACATAATTCTTGTTTCTCATGACATTTCTAACATTGCCCACAATTATCAACTTTCTAAGTCTTTCTGAGCAGGAGAAATCGCAAAACATAGTCATTTCTTCATTGCCGTCCAAAAACAACGCTTTTTTGCATTCCTGTCTCACTTCATCTTAGAAACAATGATTTACATCAATCCTTTTACATAATTCTTGTTTCTCATGACATTTCTAACATTGCCCACAATTATCAACTTTCTAAGTCTTTCTGAACAGGAGAAATTGCAAAACATAGTCATTTCTTCATTGCCGTACAAAAACAACGCTTTTTTGCATTCCTGTCTCACTTTCTCTTAGAAACAATGATTTACATCAATCCTTTTACATAATTCTTGTTTCTCATGACATTTCTAACATTGCCCACAATTATCAACTTTCTAAGTCTTTCTGAGCATGAGAAATCGCGAAATATAGTCATTTCTTCATTGCCGTCCAAAAACAACGCTTTTTTGCATTTCTGTCTCACTTTCTTTTGTAAACAATGATTTACATCAATCCTTTTACATAATTCTTGTTTCTCATGACATTTCTAACATTGCCCACAATTATCAACTTTCTAAGTCTTTCTGAGCAGGAGAAATCGCAAAACATAGTCATTTCTTCATTGCCGTCCAAAAACAACGCTTTTTTGCATTCCTGTCTCACTTTCTCTTAGAAACAATGATTTACATCAATCCTTTTACATAATTCTTGTTTCTCATGACATTTCTAACATTGCCCACAATTATCAACTTTCTAAGTCTTTCTGAGCAGGAGAAATCGCAAAACATAGTCATTTCTTCATTGCCGTCCAAAAACAACGCTTTTTTGCATTCCTGTCTCACTTTCTCTTAGAAACAATGATTTACATCAATCCTTTTACATAATTCTTGTTTCTCATGACATTTCTAACATTGCCCACAATTATCAACTTTCTAAGTCTTTCTGAACAGGAGAAATTGCAAAACATAGTCATTTCTTCATTGCCGTACAAAAACAACGCTTTTTTGCATTCCTGTCTCACTTTCTCTTAGAAACAATGATTTACATCAATCCTTTTACATAATTCTTGTTTCTCATGACATTTCTAACATTGCCCACAATTATCAACTTTCTAAGTCTTTCTGAGCACTAGAAATCGCGAAATATAGTCATTTCTTCATTGCCGTCCAAAAACAACGCTTTTTTGCATTTCTGTCTCACTTTCTCTTGTAAACAATGATTTACATCAATCCTTTTACATAATTCTTGTTTCTCATGACATTTCTAACATTGCCCACAATTATCAACTTTCTAAGTCTTTCTGAGCAGGAGAAATCGCAAAACATAGTCATTTCTTCATTGCCGTCCAAAAACAACGCTTTTTTGCATTCCTGTCTCACTTTCTCTTAGAAACAATGATTTACATCAATCCTTTTACATAATTCTTGTTTCTCATGACATTTCTAACATTGCCCACAATTATCAACTATCTAAGTCTTTCTGAGCACGAGAAATCGCGAAATATAGTCATTTCTTCATTGCCGTCCAAAAACAACGCTTTTTTGCATTCCTGTCTCACTTTCTCTTGTAAACAATGATTTACATCAATCCTTTTACATAATTCTTGTTTCTCATGACATTTCTAACATTGCCCACAATTATCAACTTTCTAAGTCTTTCTGAGCAGGAGAAATCACAAAACATAGTCATTTCTTCATTGCCGTCCAAAAACAACGCTTTTTTGCATTTCTGTCTCACTTTCTCTTAGAAACAATGATTTACATCAATCCTTTTACATAATTCTTGTTTCTCATGACATTTCTAACATTGCCCACAATTATCAACTTTCTAAGTCTTTCTGAGCAGGAGAAATCGCAAAACATAGTCATTTCTTCATTGCCGTCCAAAAACAACGCTTTTTTGCATTCCTGTCTCACTTTCTCTTAGAAACAATGATTTACATCAATCCTTTTACATAATTCTTGTTTCTCATGACATTTCTAACATTGCCCACAATTATCAACTTTCTAAGTCTTTCTGAGCACTAGAAATCGCGAAATATAGTCATTTCTTCATTGCCGTCCAAAAACAACGCTTTTTTGCATTTCTGTCTCACTTTCTCTTGTAAACAATGATTTACATCAATCCTTTTACATAATTCTTGTTTCTCATGACATTTCTAACATTGCCCACAATTATCAACTTTCTAAGTCTTTCTGAGCAGGAGAAATCGCAAAACATAGTCATTTCTTCATTGCCGTCCAAAAACAACGCTTTTTTGCATTCCTGTCTCACTTTCTCTTAGAAACAATGATTTACATCAATCCTTTTACATAATTCTTGTTTCTCATGACATTTCTAACATTGCCCACAATTATCAACTATCTAAGTCTTTCTGAGCACGAGAAATCGCGAAATATAGTCATTTCTTCATTGCCGTCCAAAAACAACGCTTTTTTGCATTCCTGTCTCACTTTCTCTTGTAAACAATGATTTACATCAATCCTTTTACATAATTCTTGTTTCTCATGACATTTCTAACATTGCCCACAATTATCAACTTTCTAAGTCTTTCTGAGCAGGAGAAATCGCAAAACATAGTCATTTCTTCATTGCCGTCCAAAAACAACGCTTTTTTGCATTCCTGTCTCACTTTCTCTTAGAAACAATGATTTACATCAATCCTTTTACATAATTCTTGTTTCTCATGACATTTCTAACATTGCCCACAATTATCAACTTTCTAAGTCTTTCTGAGCAGGAGAAATTGCAAAACATAGTCATTTCTTCATTGCCGTCCAAAAACAACGCTTTTTTGCATTCCTGTCTCACTTTCTCTTAGAAACAATGATTTACATCAATCCTTTTACATAATTCTTGTTTCTCATGACATTTCTAACATTGCCCACAATTATCAACTTTCTAAGTCTTTCTGAGCAGGAGAAATCGCAAAACATAGTCATTTCTTCATTGCCGTCCAAAAACAACGCTTTTTTGCATTCCTGTCTCACTTTCTCTTAGAAACAATGATTTACATCAATCCTTTTACATAATTCTTGTTTCTCATGACATTTCTAACATTGCCCACAATTATCAACTTTCTAAGTCTTTCTGAGCATGAGAAATCGCGAAATATAGTCATTTCTTCATTGCCGTCCAAAAACAACGCTTTTTTGCATTTCTGTCTCACTTTCTTTTGTAAACAATGATTTACATCAATCCTTTTACATAATTCTTGTTTCTCATGACATTTCTAACATTGCTCACAATTATCAACTTTCTAAGTCTTTCTGAGCAGGAGAAATCGCAAAACATAGTCATTTCTTCATTGCCGTCCAAAAACAACGCTTTTTTGCATTCCTGTCTCACTTTCTCTTAGAAACAATGATTTACATCAATCCTTTTACATAATTCTTGTTTCTCATGACATTTCTAACATTGCCCACAATTATCAACTTTCTAAGTCTTTCTGAGCAGGAGAAATCGCAAAACATAGTCATTTCTTCATTGCCGTCCAAAAACAACGCTTTTTTGCATTCCTGTCTCACTTTCTCTTAGAAACAATGATTTACATCAATCCTTTTACATAATTCTTGTTTCTCATGACATTTCTAACATTGCCCACAATTATCAACTTTCTAAGTCTTTCTGAACAGGAGAAATTGCAAAACATAGTCATTTCTTCATTGCCGTACAAAAACAACGCTTTTTTGCATTCCTGTCTCACTTTCTCTTAGAAACAATGATTTACATCAATCCTTTTACATAATTCTTGTTTCTCATGACATTTCTAACATTGCCCACAATTATCAACTTTCTAAGTCTTTCTGAGCACTAGAAATCGCGAAATATAGTCATTTCTTCATTGCCGTCCAAAAACAACGCTTTTTTGCATTTCTGTCTCACTTTCTCTTGTAAACAATGATTTACATCAATCCTTTTACATAATTCTTGTTTCTCATGACATTTCTAACATTGCCCACAATTATCAACTTTCTAAGTCTTTCTGAGCAGGAGAAATCGCAAAACATAGTCATTTCTTCATTGCCGTCCAAAAACAACGCTTTTTTGCATTCCTGTCTCACTTTCTCTTAGAAACAATGATTTACATCAATCCTTTTACATAATTCTTGTTTCTCATGACATTTCTAACATTGCCCACAATTATCAACTATCTAAGTCTTTCTGAGCACGAGAAATCGCGAAATATAGTCATTTCTTCATTGCCGTCCAAAAACAACGCTTTTTTGCATTCCTGTCTCACTTTCTCTTGTAAACAATGATTTACATCAATCCTTTTACATAATTCTTGTTTCTCATGACATTTCTAACATTGCCCACAATTATCAACTTTCTAAGTCTTTCTGAGCAGGAGAAATCGCAAAACATAGTCATTTCTTCATTGCCGTCCAAAAACAACGCTTTTTTGCATTCCTGTCTCACTTTCTCTTAGAAACAATGATTTACATCAATCCTTTTACATAATTCTTGTTTCTCATGACATTTCTAACATTGCCCACAATTATCAACTTTCTAAGTCTTTCTGAGCAGGAGAAATCGCAAAACATAGTCATTTCTTCATTGCCGTCCAAAAACAACGCTTTTTTGCATTCCTGTCTCACTTTCTCTTAGAAACAATGATTTACATCAATCCTTTTACATAATTCTTGTTTCTCATGACATTTCTAACATTGCCCACAATTATCAACTTTCTAAGTCTTTCTGAACAGGAGAAATTGCAAAACATAGTCATTTCTTCATTGCCGTACAAAAACAACGCTTTTTTGCATTCCTGTCTCACTTTCTCTTAGAAACAATGATTTACATCAATCCTTTTACATAATTCTTGTTTCTCATGACATTTCTAACATTGCCCACAATTATCAACTTTCTAAGTCTTTCTGAGCACTAGAAATCGCGAAATATAGTCATTTCTTCATTGCCGTCCAAAAACAACGCTTTTTTGCATTTCTGTCTCACTTTCTCTTGTAAACAATGATTTACATCAATCCTTTTACATAATTCTTGTTTCTCATGACATTTCTAACATTGCCCACAATTATCAACTTTCTAAGTCTTTCTGAGCAGGAGAAATCGCAAAACATAGTCATTTCTTCATTGCCGTCCAAAAACAACGCTTTTTTGCATTCCTGTCTCACTTTCTCTTAGAAACAATGATTTACATCAATCCTTTTACATAATTCTTGTTTCTCATGACATTTCTAACATTGCCCATAATTATCAACTATCTAAGTCTTTCTGAGCACGAGAAATCGCGAAATATAGTCATTTCTTCATTGCCGTCCAAAAACAACGCTTTTTTGCATTCCTGTCTCACTTTCTCTTGTAAACAATGATTTACATCAATCCTTTTACATAATTCTTGTTTCTCATGACATTTCTAACATTGCCCACAATTATCAACTTTCTAAGTCTTTCTGAGCAGGAGAAATCGCAAAACATAGTCATTTCTTCATTGCCGTCCAAAAACAACGCTTTTTTGCATTCCTGTCTCACTTTCTCTTAGAAACAATGATTTACATCAATCCTTTTACATAATTCTTGTTTCTCATGACATTTCTAACATTGCCCACAATTATCAACTTTCTAAGTCTTTCTGAGCAGGAGAAATTGCAAAACATAGTCATTTCTTCATTGCCGTCCAAAAACAACGCTTTTTTGCATTCCTGTCTCACGTTCTCTTAGAAACAATGATTTACATCAATCCTTTTACATAATTCTTGTTTCTCATGACATTTCTAACATTGCCCACAATTATCAACTTTCTAAGTCTTTCTGAGCAGGAGAAATCGCAAAACATAGTCATTTCTTCATTGCCGTCCAAAAACAACGCTTTTTTGCATTCCTGTCTCACTTTCTCTTAGAAACAATGATTTACATCAATCCTTTTACATAATTCTTGTTTCTCATGACATTTCTAACATTGCCCACAATTATCAACTTTCTAAGTCTTTCTGAGCACGAGAAATCGCGAAATATAGCAATTTCTTCATTGCCGTCCAAAAACAACGCTTTTTTGCATTTCTGTCTCACTTTCTCTTGTAAACAATGATTTACATCAATCCTTTTACATAATTCTTGTTTCTCATGACATTTCTAACATTGCCCACAATTATCAACTTTCTAAGTCTTTCTGAGCAGGAGAAATCGCAAAACATAGTCATTTCTTCATTGCCGTCCAAAAACAACGCTTTTTTGCATTCCTGTCTCACTTTCTCTTAGAAACAATGATTTACATCAATCCTTTTACATAATTCTTGTTTCTCATGACATTTCTAACATTGCCCACAATTATCAACTTTCTAAGTCTTTCTGAACAGGAGAAATCGCAAAACATAGTCATTTCTTCATTGCCGTCCAAAAACAACGCTTTTTTGCATTCCTGTCTCACTTTCTCTTGTAAACAATGATTTACATCAATCCTTTTACATAATTCTTGTTTCTCATGACATTTCTAACATTGCCCACAATTATCAACTTTCTAAGTCTTTCTGAGCAGGAGAAATCGCAAAACATAGTCATTTCTTCATTGCCGTCCAAAAACAACGCTTTTTTGCATTCCTGTCTCACTTTCTCTTAGAAACAATGATTTACATCAATCCTTTTACATAATTCTTGTTTCTCATGACATTTTTAACATTGCCCACAGTTATCAACTTTCTAAGTCTTTCTGAGCAGGAGAAATCGCAAAACATAGTCATTTCTTCATTGCCGTCCAAAAACAACGCTTTTTTGCATTCCTGTCTCACTTTCTCTTAGAAACAATGATTTACATCAATCCTTTTACATAATTCTTGTTTCTCATGACATTTCTAACATTGCCCACAATTATCAACTTCTAAGTCTTTCTGAGCACGAGAAATCGCGAAATATAGTAATTTCTTCATTGCCGTCCAAAAACAACGCTTTTTTGCATTTCTGTCTCACTTTCTCTTGTAAACAATGATTTACATCAATCCTTTTACATAATTCTTGTTTCTCATGACATTTCTAACATTGCCCACAATTATCAACTTTCTAAGTCTTTCTGAGCAGGAGAAATCGCAAAACATAGTCATTTCTTCATTGCCGTCCAAAAACAACGCTTTTTTGCATTCCTGTCTCACTTTCTCTTAGAAACAATGATTTACATCAATCCTTTTACATAATTCTTGTTTCTCATGACATTTCTAACATTGCCCACAATTATCAACTTTCTAAGTCTTTCTGAGCACGAGAAATCGCGAAATATAGTCATTTCTTCATTGCCGTCCAAAAACAACGCTTTTTTGCATTCCTGTCTCACTTTCTCTTAGAAACAATGATTTACATCAATCCTTTTACATAATTCTTGTTTCTCATGACAATTCTAACATTGCCCACAATTATCAACTTTCTAAGTCTTTCTGAGCAGGAGAAATCGCAAAACATAGTCATTTCTTCATTGCCGTCCAAAAACAACGCTTTTTTGCATTCCTGTCTCACTTTCTCTTAGAAACAATGATTTACATCAATCCTTTTACATAATTCTTGTTTCTCATGACATTTCTAACATTGCCCACAATTATCAACTTTCTAAGTCTTTCTGAGCAGGAGAAATCGCAAAACATAGTCATTTCTTCATTGCCGTCCAAAAACAACGCTTTTTTGCATTCCTGTCTCACTTTCTCTTAGAAACAATGATTTACATCAATCCTTTTACATAATTCTTGTTTCTCATGACATTTCTAACATTGCCCACAATTATCAACTTTCTAAGTCTTTCTGAACAGGAGAAATTGCAAAACATAGTCATTTCTTCATTGCCGTCCAAAAACAACGCTTTTTTGCATTTCTGTCTCACTTTCTCTTGTAAACAATGATATACATCAATCCTTTTACATAATTCTTGTTTCTCATGACATTTCTAACATTGCCCACAATTATCAACTTTCTAAGTCTTTCTGAGCAGGAGAAATCGCAAAACATAGTCATTTCTTCATTGTCGTCCAAAAACAACGCTTTTTTGCATTTCTGTCTCACTTTCTCTTGAAAACAATGATTTACATCAATCCTTTTACATAATTCTTGTTTCTCATGACATTTCAAACACTGCCCACAATTATCAACTTTCTAAGTCTTTCTGAGCAGGAGAAATCGCAAAACATAGTCATTTCTTCATTGCCGTCCAAAAACAACGCTTTTTTGCATTCCTGTCTCACTTTCTCTTAGAAACAATGATTTACATCAATCCTTTTACATAATTCTTGTTTCTCATGACATTTCTAACATTGCCCACAATTATCAACTTTCTAAGTCTTTCTGAGCAGGAGAAATCGCAAAACATAGTCATTTCTTCATTGCCGTCCAAAAACAACGCTTTTTTGCATTCCTGTCTCACTTTCTCTTAGAAACAATGATTTACATCAATCCTTTTACATAATTCTTGTTTCTCATGACATTTCTAACATTGCCCACAATTATCAACTTTCTAAGTCTTTCTGAACAGGAGAAATTGCAAAACATAGTCATTTCTTCATTGCCGTACAAAAACAACGCTTTTTTGCATTCCTGTCTCACTTTCTCTTAGAAACAATGATTTACATCAATCCTTTTACATAATTCTTGTTTCTCATGACATTTCTAACATTGCCCACAATTATCAACTTTCTAAGTCTTTCTGAGCACTAGAAATCGCGAAATATAGTCATTTCTTCATTGCCGTCCAAAAACAACGCTTTTTTGCATTTCTGTCTCACTTTCTCTTGTAAACAATGATTTACATCAATCCTTTTACATAATTCTTGTTTCTCATGACATTTCTAACATTGCCCACAATTATCAACTTTCTAAGTCTTTCTGAGCAGGAGAAATCGCAAAACATAGTCATTTCTTCATTGCCGTCCAAAAACAACGCTTTTTTGCATTCCTGTCTCACTTTCTCTTAGAAACAATGATTTACATCAATCCTTTTACATAATTCTTGTTTCTCATGACATTTCTAACATTGCCCACAATTATCAACTTTCTAAGTCTTTCTGAACAGGAGAAATTGCAAAACATAGTCATTTCTTCATTGCCGTCCAAAAACAACGCTTTTTTGCATTTCTGTCTCACTTTCTCTTAGAAACAATGATTTACATCAATCCTTTTACATAATTCTTGTTTCTCATGACATTTCTAACATTGCCCACAATTATCAACTTTCTAAGACTTTCTGAGCACGAGAAATCGCGAAATATAGTCATTTCTTCATTGCCGTCCAAAAACAACGCTTTTTTGCATTTCTGTCTCACTTTCTCTTGTAAACAATGATATACATCAATCCTTTTACATAATTCTTGTTTCTCATGACATTTCTAACATTGCCCACAATTATCAACTTTCTAAGTCTTTCTGAGCAGGAGAAATCGCAAAACATAGTCATTTCTTCATTGCCGTCCAAAAACAACGCTTTTTTGCATTCCTGTCTCACTTTCTCTTAGAAACAATGATTTACATCAATCCTTTTACATAATTCTTGTTTCTCATGACATTTCTAACATTGCCCACAATTATCAACTTTCTAAGTCTTTCTGAGCAGGAGAAATCGCAAAACATAGTCATTTCTTCATTGCCGTACAAAAACAACGCTTTTTTGCATTCCTGTCTCACTTTCTCTTAGAAACAATGATTTACATCAATCCTTTTACATAATTCTTGTTTCTCATGACATTTCTAACATTGCCCACAATTATCAACTTTCTAAGTCTTTCTGAACAGGAGAAATTGCAAAACATAGTCATTTCTTCATTGCCGTCCAAAAACAACGCTTTTTTGCATTTCTGTCTCACTTTCTCTTAGAAACAATGATTTACATCAATCCTTTTACATAATTCTTGTTTCTCATGACATTTCTAACATTGCCCACAATTATCAACTTTCTAAGTCTTTCTGAGCAGGAGAAATCGCAAAACATAGTCATTTCTTCATTGCCGTCCAAAAACAACGCTTTTTTGCATTCCTGTCTCACTTTCTCTTAGAAACAATGATTTACATCAATCCTTTTACATAATTCTTGTTTCTCATGACATTTCTAACATTGCCCACAATTATCAACTTTCTAAGTCTTTCTGAGCACGAGAAATCGCGAAATATAGTCATTTCTTCATTGCCGTCTAAAAACAACGCTTTTTTGCATTCCTGTCTCACTTTCTCTTAGAAACAATGATTTACATCAATCCTTTTACATAATTCTTGTTTCTCATGACATTTCTAACATTGCCCACAATTATCAACTTTCTAAGTCTTTCTGAGCAGGAGAAATCGCAAAACATAGTCATTTCTTCATTGCCGTCCAAAAACAACGCTTTTTTGCATTCCTGTCTCACTTTCTCTTAGAAACAATGATTTACATCAATCCTTTTACATAATTCTTGTTTCTCATGACATTTCTAACATTGCCCACAATTATCAACTTTCTAAGTCTTTCTGAACAGGAGAAATTGCAAAACATAGTCATTTCTTCATTGCCGTCCAAAAACAACGCTTTTTTGCATTTCTGTCTCACTTTCTCTTGTAAACAATGATATACATCAATCCTTTTACATAATTCTTGTTTCTCATGACATTTCTAACATTGCCCACAATTATCAACTTTCTAAGTCTTTCTGAGCAGGAGAAATCGCAAAACATAGTCATTTCTTCATTGCCGTCCAAAAACAACGCTTTTTTGCATTCCTGTCTCACTTTCTCTTAGAAACAATGATTTACATCAATCCTTTTACATAATTCTTGTTTCTCATGACATTTCTAACATTGCCCACAATTATCAACTTTCTAAGTCTTTCTGAGCAGGAGAAATCGCAAAACATAGTCATTTCTTCATTGCCATACAAAAACAACGCTTTTTTGCATTCCTGTCTCACTTTCTCTTAGAAACAATGATTTACATCAATCCTTTTACATAATTCTTGTTTCTCATGACATTTCTAACATTGCCCACAATTATCAACTTTCTAAGTCTTTCTGAACAGGAGAAATTGCAAAACATAGTCATTTCTTCATTGCCGTCCAAAAACAACGCTTTTTTGCATTTCTGTCTCACTTTCTCTTAGAAACAATGATTTACATCAATCCTTTTACATAATTCTTGTTTCTCATGACATTTCTAACATTGCCCACAATTATCAACTTTCTAAGTCTTTCTGAGCAGGAGAAATCGCAAAACATAGTCATTTCTTCATTGCCGTCCAAAAACAACGCTTTTTTGCATTCCTGTCTCACTTTCTCTTAGAAACAATGATTTACATCAATCCTTTTACATAATTCTTGTTTCTCATGACATTTCTAACATTGCCCACAATTATCAACTTTCTAAGTCTTTCTGAGCACGAGAAATCGCGAAATATAGTCATTTCTTCATTGTCGTCCAAAAACAACGCTTTTTTGCATTTCTGTCTCACTTTCTCTTGAAAACAATGATTTACATCAATCCTTTTACATAATTCTTGTTTCTCATGACATTTCAAACACTGCCCACAATTATCAACTTTCTAAGTCTTTCTGAGCAGGAGAAATCGCAAAACATAGTCATTTCTTCATTGCCGTCCAAAAACAACGCTTTTTTGCATTCCTGTCTCACTTTCTCTTAGAAACAATGATTTACATCAATCCTTTTACATAATTCTTGTTTCTCATGACATTTCTAACATTGCCCACAATTATCAACTTTCTAAGTCTTTCTGAGCAGGAGAAATCGCAAAACATAGTCATTTCTTCATTGCCGTCCAAAAACAACGCTTTTTTGCATTCCTGTCTCACTTTCTCTTAGAAACAATGATTTACATCAATCCTTTTACATAATTCTTGTTTCTCATGACATTTCTAACATTGCCCACAATTATCAACTTTCTAAGTCTTTCTGAACAGGAGAAATTGCAAAACATAGTCATTTCTTCATTGCCGTACAAAAACAACGCTTTTTTGCATTCCTGTCTCACTTTCTCTTAGAAACAATGATTTACATCAATCCTTTTACATAATTCTTGTTTCTCATGACATTTCTAACATTGCCCACAATTATCAACTTTCTAAGTCTTTCTGAGCACTAGAAATCGCGAAATATAGTCATTTCTTCATTGCCGTCCAAAAACAACGCTTTTTTGCATTTCTGTCTCACTTTCTCTTGTAAACAATGATTTACATCAATCCTTTTACATAATTCTTGTTTCTCATGACATTTCTAACATTGCCCACAATTATCAACTTTCTAAGTCTTTCTGAGCAGGAGAAATCGCAAAACATAGTCATTTCTTCATTGCCGTCCAAAAACAACGCTTTTTTGCATTCCTGTCTCACTTTCTCTTAGAAACAATGATTTACATCAATCCTTTTACATAATTCTTGTTTCTCATGACATTTCTAACATTGCCCACAATTATCAACTTTCTAAGTCTTTCTGAACAGGAGAAATTGCAAAACATAGTCATTTCTTCATTGCCGTCCAAAAACAACGCTTTTTTGCATTTCTGTCTCACTTTCTCTTAGAAACAATGATTTACATCAATCCTTTTACATAATTCTTGTTTCTCATGACATTTCTAACATTGCCCACAATTATCAACTTTCTAAGTCTTTCTGAGCAGGAGAAATCGCAAAACATAGTCATTTCTTCATTGCTGTCCAAAAACAACGCTTTTTTGCATTCCTGTCTCACTTTCTCTTAGAAACAATGATTTACATCAATCCTTTTACATAATTCTTGTTTCTCATGACATTTCTAACATTGCCCACAATTATCAACTTTCTAAGACTTTCTGAGCACGAGAAATCGCGAAATATAGTCATTTCTTCATTGCCGTCCAAAAACAACGCTTTTTTGCATTTCTGTCTCACTTTCTCTTGTATACAATGATTTACATCAATCCTTTTACATAATTCTTGTTTCTCATGACATTTCTAACATTGCCCACAATTATCAACTTTCTAAGTCTTTCTGAGCAGGAGAAATCGCAAAACATAGTCATTTCTTCATTGCCGTCCAAAAATAACGCTTTTTTGCATTCCTGTCTCACTTTATCTTAGAAACAATGATTTACATCAATCCTTTTACATAATTCTTGTTTCTCATGACATTTCTAACATTGCCCACAATTATCAACTTTCTAAGTCTTTCCGAGCATGAGAAATCGCGAAATATAGTCATTTCTTCATTGCCGTCCAAAAACAACGCTTTTTTGCATTTCTGTCTCACTTTCTCTTGTAAACAATGATTTACATCAATCCTTTTACATAATTCTTGTTTCTCATGACATTTCTAACATTGCCCACAATTATCAACTTTCTAAGTCTTTCTGAGCAGGAGAAATCGCAAAACATAGTCATTTCTTCATTGCCGTCCAAAAACAACGCTTTTTTGCATTCCTGTCTCACTTTCTCTTAGAAACAATGATTTACATCAATCCTTTTACATAATTCTTGTTTCTCATGACATTTCTAACATTGCCCACAATTATCAACTTTCTAAGTCTTTCTGAGCACGAGAAATCGCGAAATATAGTAATTTCTTCATTGCCGTCCAAAAACAACGCTTTTTTGCATTTCTGTCTCACTTTCTCTTAGAAACAATGATTTACATCAATCCTTTTACATAATTCTTGTTTCTCATGACATTTCTAACATTGCCCACAATTATCAACTTTCTAAGTCTTTCTGAGCAGGAGAAATCGCAAAACATAGTCATTTCTTCATTGCTGTCCAAAAACAACGCTTTTTTGCATTCCTGTCTCACTTTCTCTTAGAAACAATGATTTACATCAATCCTTTTACATAATTCTTGTTTCTCATGACATTTCTAACATTGCCCACAATTATCAACTTTCTAAGACTTTCTGAGCACGAGAAATCGCGAAATATAGTCATTTCTTCATTGCCGTCCAAAAACAACGCTTTTTTGCATTTCTGTCTCACTTTCTCTTGTATACAATGATTTACATCAATCCTTTTACATAATTCTTGTTTCTCATGACATTTCTAACATTGCCCACAATTATCAACTTTCTAAGTCTTTCTGAGCAGGAGAAATCGCAAAACATAGTCATTTCTTCATTGCCGTCCAAAAACAACGCTTTTTTGCATTCCTGTCTCACTTTATCTTAGAAACAATGATTTACATCAATCCTTTTACATAATTCTTGTTTCTCATGACATTTCTAACATTGCCCACAATTATCAACTTTCTAAGTCTTTCTGAACAGGAGAAATTGCAAAACATAGTCATTTCTTCATTGCCGTACAAAAACAACGCTTTTTTGCATTCCTGTCTCACTTTCTCTTAGAAACAATGATTTACATCAATCCTTTTACATAATTCTTGTTTCTCATGACATTTCTAACATTGCCCACAATTATCAACTTTCTAAGTCTTTCCGAGCATGAGAAATCGCGAAATATAGTCATTTCTTCATTGCCGTCCAAAAACAACGCTTTTTTGCATTTCTGTCTCACTTTCTCTTGTAAACAATGATTTACATCAATCCTTTTACATAATTCTTGTTTCTCATGACATTTCTAACATTGCCCACAATTATCAACTTTCTAAGTCTTTCTGAGCAGGAGAAATCGCAAAACATAGTCATTTCTTCATTGCCGTCCAAAAACAACGCTTTTTTGCATTCCTGTCTCACTTTCTCTTAGAAACAATGATTTACATCAATCCTTTTACATAATTCTTGTTTCTCATGACATTTCTAACATTGCCCACAATTATCAACTTTCTAAGTCTTTCTGAGCACGAGAAATCGCGAAATATAGTAATTTCTTCATTGCCGTCCAAAAACAACGCTTTTTTGCATTTCTGTCTCACTTTCTCTTGTAAACAATGATTTACATCAATCCTTTTACATAATTCTTGTTTCTCATGACATTTCTAACATTGCCCACAATTATCAACTTTCTAAGTCTTTCTGAGCAGGAGAAATCGCAAAACATAGTCATTTCTTCATTGCCGTCCAAAAACAACGCTTTTTTGCATTCCTGTCTCACTTTCTCTTAGAAACAATGATTTACATCAATCCTTTTACATAATTCTTGTTTCTCATGACATTTCTAACATTGCCCACAATTATCAACTTTCTAAGTCTTTCTGAGCACGAGAAATCGCGAAATATAGTCATTTCTTCATTGCCGTCTAAAAACAACGCTTTTTTGCATTCCTGTCTCACTTTCTCTTAGAAACAATGATTTACATCAATCCTTTTACATAATTCTTGTTTCTCATGACATTTCTAACATTGCCCACAATTATCAACTTTCTAAGTCTTTCTGAGCAGGAGAAATCGCAAAACATAGTCATTTCTTCATTGCCGTCCAAAAACAACGCTTTTTTGCATTCCTGTCTCACTTTCTCTTAGAAACAATGATTTACATCAATCCTTTTACATAATTCTTGTTTCTCATGACATTTCTAACATTGCCCACAATTATCAACTTTCTAAGTCTTTCTGAACAGGAGAAATTGCAAAACATAGTCATTTCTTCATTGCCGTCCAAAAACAACGCTTTTTTGCATTTCTGTCTCACTTTCTCTTGTAAACAATGATATACATCAATCCTTTTACATAATTCTTGTTTCTCATGACATTTCTAACATTGCCCACAATTATCAACTTTCTAAGTCTTTCTGAGCAGGAGAAATCGCAAAACATAGTCATTTCTTCATTGCCGTCCAAAAACAACGCTTTTTTGCATTCCTGTCTCACTTTCTCTTAGAAACAATGATTTACATCAATCCTTTTACATAATTCTTGTTTCTCATGACATTTCTAACATTGCCCACAATTATCAACTTTCTAAGTCTTTCTGAGCAGGAGAAATCGCAAAACATAGTCATTTCTTCATTGCCGTACAAAAACAACGCTTTTTTGCATTCCTGTCTTACTTTCTCTTAGAAACAATGATTTACATCAATCCTTTTACATAATTCTTGTTTCTCATGACATTTCTAACATTGCCCACAATTATCAACTTTCTAAGTCTTTCTGAACAGGAGAAATTGCAAAACATAGTCATTTCTTCATTGCCGTCCAAAAACAACGCTTTTTTGCATTTCTGTCTCACTTTCTCTTAGAAACAATGATTTACATCAATCCTTTTACATAATTCTTGTTTCTCATGACATTTCTAACATTGCCCACAATTATCAACTTTCTAAGTCTTTCTGAGCAGGAGAAATCGCAAAACATAGTCATTTCTTCATTGCCGTCCAAAAACAACGCTTTTTTGCATTCCTGTCTCACTTTCTCTTAGAAACAATGATTTACATCAATCCTTTTACATAATTCTTGTTTCTCATGACATTTCTAACATTGCCCACAATTATCAACTTTCTAAGTCTTTCTGAGCACGAGAAATCGCGAAATATAGTCATTTCTTCATTGCCGTCTAAAAACAACGCTTTTTTTGCATTCCTGTCTCACTTTCTCTTAGAAACAATGATTTACATCAATCCTTTTACATAATTCTTGTTTCTCATGACATTTCTAACATTGCCCACAATTATCAACTTTCTAAGTCTTTCTGAGCAGGAGAAATCGCAAAACATAGTCATTTCTTCATTGCCGTCCAAAAACAACGCTTTTTTGCATTCCTGTCTCACTTTCTCTTAGAAACAATGATTTACATCAATCCTTTTACATAATTCTTGTTTCTCATGACATTTCTAACATTGCCCACAATTATCAACTTTCTAAGTCTTTCTGAACAGGAGAAATTGCAAAACATAGTCATTTCTTCATTGACGTCCAAAAACAACGCTTTTTTGCATTTCTGTCTCACTTTCTCTTGTAAACAATGATATACATCAATCCTTTTACATAATTCTTGTTTCTCATGACATTTCTAACATTGCCCACAATTATCAACTTTCTAAGTCTTTCTGAGCAGGAGAAATCGCAAAACATAGTCATTTCTTCATTGCCGTCCAAAAACAACGCTTTTTTGCATTCCTGTCTCACTTTCTCTTAGAAACAATGATTTACATCAATCCTTTTACATAATTCTTGTTTCTCATGACATTTCTAACATTGCCCACAATTATCAACTTTCTAAGTCTTTCTGAACAGGAGAAATTGCAAAACATAGTCATTTCTTCATTGCCGTCCAAAAACAACGCTTTTTTGCATTTCTGTCTCACTTTCTCTTAGAAACAATGATTTACATCAATCCTTTTACATAATTCTTGTTTCTCATGACATTTCTAACATTGCCCACAATTATCAACTTTCTAAGTCTTTCTGAGCAGGAGAAATCGCAAAACATAGTCATTTCTTCATTGCCGTCCAAAAACAACGCTTTTTTGCATTCCTGTCTCACTTTCTCTTAGAAACAATGATTTACATCAATCCTTTTACATAATTCTTGTTTCTCATGACATTTCTAACATTGCCCACAATTATCAACTTTCTAAGTCTTTCTGAGCACGAGAAATCGCGAAATATAGTCATTTCTTCATTGTCGTCCAAAAACAACGCTTTTTTGCATTTCTGTCTCACTTTCTCTTGAAAACAATGATTTACATCAATCCTTTTACATAATTCTTGTTTCTCATGACATTTCAAACACTGCCCACAATTATCAACTTTCTAAGTCTTTCTGAGCAGGAGAAATCGCAAAACATAGTCATTTCTTCATTGCCGTCCAAAAACAACGCTTTTTTGCATTCCTGTCTCACTTTCTCTTAGAAACAATGATTTACATCAATCCTTTTACATAATTCTTGTTTCTCATGACATTTCTAACATTGCCCACAATTATCAACTTTCTAAGTCTTTCTGAGCAGGAGAAATCGCAAAACATAGTCATTTCTTCATTGCCGTCCAAAAACAACGCTTTTTTGCATTCCTGTCTCACTTTCTCTTAGAAACAATGATTTACATCAATCCTTTTACATAATTCTTGTTTCTCATGACATTTCTAACATTGCCCACAATTATCAACTTTCTAAGTCTTTCTGAACAGGAGAAATTGCAAAACATAGTCATTTCTTCATTGCCGTACAAAAACAACGCTTTTTTGCATTCCTGTCTCACTTTCTCTTAGAAACAATGATTTACATCAATCCTTTTACATAATTCTTGTTTCTCATGACATTTCTAACATTGCCCACAATTATCAACTTTCTAAGTCTTTCTGAGCACTAGAAATCGCGAAATATAGTCATTTCTTCATTGCCGTCCAAAAACAACGCTTTTTTGCATTTCTGTCTCACTTTCTCTTGTAAACAATGATTTACATCAATCCTTTTACATAATTCTTGTTTCTCATGACATTTCTAACATTGCCCACAATTATCAACTTTCTAAGTCTTTCTGAGCAGGAGAAATCGCAAAACATAGTCATTTCTTCATTGCCGTCCAAAAACAACGCTTTTTTGCATTCCTGTCTCACTTTCTCTTAGAAACAATGATTTACATCAATCCTTTTACATAATTCTTGTTTCTCATGACATTTCTAACATTGCCCACAATTATCAACTTTCTAAGTCTTTCTGAACAGGAGAAATTGCAAAACATAGTCATTTCTTCATTGCCGTCCAAAAACAACGCTTTTTTGCATTTCTGTCTCACTTTCTCTTAGAAACAATGATTTACATCAATCCTTTTACATAATTCTTGTTTCTCATGACATTTCTAACATTGCCCACAATTATCAACTTTCTAAGTCTTTCTGAGCAGGAGAAATCGCAAAACATAGTCATTTCTTCATTGCTGTCCAAAAACAACGCTTTTTTGCATTCCTGTCTCACTTTCTCTTAGAAACAATGATTTACATCAATCCTTTTACATAATTCTTGTTTCTCATGACATTTCTAACATTGCCCACAATTATCAACTTTCTAAGACTTTCTGAGCACGAGAAATCGCGAAATATAGTCATTTCTTCATTGCCGTCCAAAAACAACGCTTTTTTGCATTTCTTTCTCACTTTCTCTTGTATACAATGATTTACATCAATCCTTTTACATAATTCTTGTTTCTCATGACATTTCTAACATTGCCCACAATTATCAACTTTCTAAGTCTTTCTGAGCAGGAGAAATCGCAAAACATAGTCATTTCTTCATTGCCGTCCAAAAACAACGCTTTTTTGCATTCCTGTCTCACTTTATCTTAGAAACAATGATTTACATCAATCCTTTTACATAATTCTTGTTTCTCATGACATTTCTAACATTGCCCACAATTATCAACTTTCTAAGTCTTTCTGAACAGGAGAAATTGCAAAACATAGTCATTTCTTCATTGCCGTACAAAAACAACGCTTTTTTGCATTCCTGTCTCACTTTCTCTTAGAAACAATGATTTACATCAATCCTTTTACATAATTCTTGTTTCTCATGACATTTCTAACATTGCCCACAATTATCAACTTTCTAAGTCTTTCTGAGCATGAGAAATCGCGAAATATAGTCATTTCTTCATTGCCGTACAAAAACAACGCTTTTTTGCATTTCTGTCTCACTTTCTCTTGTAAACAATGATTTACATCAATCCTTTTACATAATTCTTGTTTCTCATGACATTTCTAACATTGCCCACAATTATCAACTTTCTAAGTCTTTCTGAGCAGGAGAAATCGCAAAACATAGTCATTTCTTCATTGCCGTCCAAAAACAACGCTTTTTTGCATTTCTGTCTCACTTTCTCTTGTAAACAATGATTTACATCAATCCTTTTACATAATTCTTGTTTCTCATGACATTTCTAACATTGCCCACAATTATCAACTTTCTAAGTCTTTCTGAGCAGGAGAAATCGCAAAACATAGTCATTTCTTCATTGCCGTCCAAAAACAACGCTTTTTTGCATTCCTGTCTCACTTTCTCTTAGAAACAATGATTTACATCAATCCTTTTACATAATTCTTGTTTCTCATGACATTTCTAACATTGCCCACAATTATCAACTTTCTAAGTCTTTCTGAGCACGAGAAATCGCGAAATATAGTAATTTCTTCATTGCCGTCCAAAAACAACGCTTTTTTGCATTTCTGTCTCACTTTCTCTTGTAAACAATGATTTACATCAATCCTTTTACATAATTCTTGTTTCTCATGACATTTCTAACATTGCCCACAATTATCAACTTTCTAAGTCTTTCTGAGCAGGAGAAATCGCAAAACATAGTCATTTCTTCATTGCCGTCCAAAAACAACGCTTTTTTGCATTCCTGTCTCACTTTCTCTTAGAAACAATGATTTACATCAATCCTTTTACATAATTCTTGTTTCTCATGACATTTCTAACATTGCCCACAATTATCAACTTTCTAAGTCTTTCTGAACAGGAGAAATCGCAAAACATAGTCATTTCTTCATTGCCGTCCAAAAACAACGCTTTTTTGCATTTCTGTCTCACTTTCTCTTGTAAACAATGATTTACATCAATCCTTTTACATAATTCTTGTTTCTCATGACATTTCTAACATTGCCCACAATTATCAACTTTCTAAGTCTTTCTGAGCAGGAGAAATCGCAAAACATAGTCATTTCTTCATTGCCGTCCAAAAACAACGCTTTTTTGCATTCCTGTCTCACTTTCTCTTAGAAACAATGATTTACATCAATCCTTTTACATAATTCTTGTTTCTCATGACATTTCTAACATTGCCCACAATTATCAACTTTCTAAGTCTTTCTGAGCACGAGAAATCGCGAAATATAGTAATTTCTTCATTGCCGTCCAAAAACAACGCTTTTTTGCATTTCTGTCTCACTTTCTCTTGTAAACAATGATTTACATCAATCCTTTTACATAATTCTTGTTTCTCATGACATTTCCAACATTGCCCACAATAATCAACTTTCTAAGTCTTTCTGAGCACTAGAAATCGCGAAATATAGTCATTTCTTCATTGCCGTCCAAAAACAACGCTTTTTTGCATTTCTGTCTCACTTTCTCTTGTAAACAATGATTTACATCAATCCTTTTACATAATTCTTGTTTCTCATGACATTTCTAACATTGCCCACAATTATCAACTTTCTAAGTCTTTCTGAGCAGGAGAAATCGCAAAACATAGTCATTTCTTCATTGCCGTCCAAAAACAACGCTTTTTGGCATTCCTGTCTCACTTTCTCTTAGAAACAATGATTTACATCAATCCTTTTACATAATTCTTGTTTCTCATGACATTTCTAACATTGCCCACAATTATCAACTTTCTAAGTCTTTCTGAACAGGAGAAATTGCAAAACATAGTCATTTCTTCATTGCCGTCCAAAAACAACGCTTTTTTGCATTTCTGTCTCACTTTCTCTTAGAAACAATGATTTACATCAATCCTTTTACATAATTCTTGTTTCTCATGACATTTCTAACATTGCCCACAATTATCAACTTTCTAAGTCTTTCTGAGCAGGAGAAATTGCAAAACATAGTCATTTCTTCATTGCTGTCCAAAAACAACGCTTTTTTGCATTCCTGTCTCACTTTCTCTTAGAAACAATGATTTACATCAATCCTTTTACATAATTCTTGTTTCTCATGACATTTCTAACATTGCCCACAATTATCAACTTTCTAAGACTTTCTGAGCACGAGAAATCGCGAAATATAGTCATTTCTTCATTGCCGTCCAAAAACAACGCTTTTTTGCATTTCTGTCTCACTTTCTCTTGTATACAATGATTTACATCAATCCTTTTACATAATTCTTGTTTCTCATGACATTTCTAACATTGCCCACAATTATGAACTTTCTAAGTCTTTCTGAGCAGGAGAAATCGCAAAACATAGTCATTTCTTCATTGCCGTCCAAAAACAACGCTTTTTTGCATTCCTGTCTCACTTTCTCTTAGAAACAATGATTTACATCAATCCTTTTACATAATTCTTGTTTCTCATGACATTTCTAACATTGCCCACAATTATCAACTTTCTAAGTCTTTCTGAACAGGAGAAATTGCAAAACATAGTCATTTCTTCATTGCCGTACAAAAACAACGCTTTTTTGCATTCCTGTCTCACTTTCTCTTAGAAACAATGATTTACATCAATCCTTTTACATAATTCTTGTTTCTCATGACATTTCTAACATTGCCCACAATTATCAACTTTCTAAGTCTTTCTGAGCATGAGAAATCGCAAAACATAGTCATTTCTTCATTGCCGTCCAAAAACAACGCTTTTTTGCATTCCTGTCTCACTTTCTCTTAGAAACAATGATTTACATCAATCCTTTTACATAATTCTTGTTTCTCATGACATTTCTAACATTGCCCACAATTATCAACTTTCTAAGTCTTTCTGAGCACGAGAAATCGCGAAATATAGTAATTTCTTCATTGCCGTCCAAAAACAACGCTTTTTTGCATTTCTGTCTCACTTTCTCTTGTAAACAATGATTTACATCAATCCTTTTACATAATTCTTGTTTCTCATGACATTTCTAACATTGCCCACAATTATCAACTTTCTAAGTCTTTCTGAGCAGGAGAAATCGCAAAACATAGTCATTTCTTCATTGCCGTCCAAAAACAACGCTTTTTTGCATTCCTGTCTCACTTTCTCTTAGAAACAATGATTTACATCAATCCTTTTACATAATTCTTGTTTCTCATGACATTTCTAACATTGCCCACAATTATCAACTTTCTAAGTCTTTCTGAGCACGAGAAATCGCGAAATATAGTCATTTCTTCATTGCCGTCTAAAAACAACGCTTTTTTGCATTCCTGTCTCACTTTCTCTTAGAAACAATGATTTACATCAATCCTTTTACATAATTCTTGTTTCTCATGACATTTCTAACATTGCCCACAATTATCAACTTTCTAAGTCTTTCTGAGCAGGAGAAATCGCAAAACATAGTCATTTCTTCATTGCCGTCCAAAAACAACGCTTTTTTGCATTCCTGTCTCACTTTCTCTTAGAAACAATGATTTACATCAATCCTTTTACATAATTCTTGTTTCTCATGACATTTCTAACATTGCCACCAATTATCAACTTTCTAAGTCTTTCTGAACAGGAGAAATTGCAAAACATAGTCATTTCTTCATTGCCGTCCAAAAACAACGCTTTTTTGCATTTCTGTCTCACTTTCTCTTGTAAACAATGATATACATCAATCCTTTTACATAATTCTTGTTTCTCATGACATTTCTAACATTGCCCACAATTATCAACTTTCTAAGTCTTTCTGAGCAGGAGAAATCGCAAAACATAGTCATTTCTTCATTGCCGTCCAAAAACAACGCTTTTTTGCATTCCTGTCTCACTTTCTCTTAGAAACAATGATTTACATCAATCCTTTTACATAATTCTTGTTTCTCATGACATTTCTAACATTGCCCACAATTATCAACTTTCTAAGTCTTTCTGAGCAGGAGAAATCGCAAAACATAGTCATTTCTTCATTGCCGTACAAAAACAACGCTTTTTTGCATTCCTGTCTCACTTTCTCTTAGAAACAATGATTTACATCAATCCTTTTACATAATTCTTGTTTCTCATGACATTTCTAACATTGCCCACAATTATCAACTTTCTAAGTCTTTCTGAACAGGAGAAATTGCAAAACATAGTCATTTCTTCATTGCCGTCCAAAAACAACGCTTTTTTGCATTTCTGTCTCACTTTCTCTTAGAAACAATGATTTACATCAATCCTTTTACATAATTCTTGTTTCTCATGACATTTCTAACATTGCCCACAATTATCAACTTTCTAAGTCTTTCTGAGCAGGAGAAATCGCAAAACATAGTCATTTCTTCATTGCCGTCCAAAAACAACGCTTTTTTGCATTCCTGTCTCACTTTCTCTTAGAAACAATGATTTACATCAATCCTTTTACATAATTCTTGTTTCTCATGACATTTCTAACATTGCCCACAATTATCAACTTTCTAAGTCTTTCTGAGCACGAGAAATCGCGAAATATAGTCATTTCTTCATTGCCGTCTAAAAACAACGCTTTTTTGCATTCCTGTCTCACTTTCTCTTAGAAACAATGATTTACATCAATACTTTTACATAATTCTTGTTTCTCATGACATTTCTAACATTGCCCACAATTATCAACTTTCTAAGTCTTTCTGAGCAGGAGAAATCGCAAAACATAGTCATTTCTTCATTGCCGTCCAAAAACAACGCTTTTTTGCATTCCTGTCTCACTTTCTCTTAGAAACAATGATTTACATCAATCCTTTTACATAATTCTTGTTTCTCATGACATTTCTAACATTGCCCACAATTATCAACTTTCTAAGTCTTTCTGAGCACGAGAAATCGCGAAATATAGTCATTTCTTCATTGCCGTCTAAAAACAACGCTTTTTTGCATTCCTGTCTCACTTTCTCTTAGAAACAATGATTTACATCAATCCTTTTAAATAATTCTTGTTTCTCATGACATTTCTAACATTGCCCACAATTATCAACTTTCTAAGTCTTTCTGAGCAGGAGAAATCGCAAAACATAGTCATTTCTTCATTGCCGTCCAAAAACAACGCTTTTTTGCATTCCTGTCTCACTTTCTCTTAGAAACAATGATTTACATCAATCCTTTTACATAATTCTTGTTTCTCATGACATTTCTAACATTGCCACCAATTATCAACTTTCTAAGTCTTTCTGAACAGGAGAAATTGCAAAACATAGTCATTTCTTCATTGCCGTCCAAAAACAACGCTTTTTTGCATTTCTGTCTCACTTTCTCTTGTAAACAATGATATACATCAATCCTTTTACATAATTCTTGTTTCTCATGACATTTCTAACATTGCCCACAATTATCAACTTTCTAAGTCTTTCTGAGCAGGAGAAATCGCAAAACATAGTCATTTCTTCATTGCCGTCCAAAAACAACGCTTTTTTGCATTCCTGTCTCACTTTCTCTTAGAAACAATGATTTACATCAATCCTTTTACATAATTCTTGTTTCTCATGACATTTCTAACATTGCCCACAATTATCAACTTTCTAAGTCTTTCTGAGCAGGAGAAATCGCAAAACATAGTCATTTCTTCATTGCCGTACAAAAACAACGCTTTTTTGCATTCCTGTCTCACTTTCTCTTAGAAACAATGATTTACATCAATCCTTTTACATAATTCTTGTTTCTCATGACATTTCTAACATTGCCCACAATTATCAACTTTCTAAGTCTTTCTGAACAGGAGAAATTGCAAAACATAGTCATTTCTTCATTGCCGTCCAAAAACAACGCTTTTTTGCATTTCTGTCTCACTTTCTCTTAGAAACAATGATTTACATCAATCCTTTTACATAATTCTTGTTTCTCATGACATTTCTAACATTGCCCACAATTATCAACTTTCTAAGTCTTTCTGAGCAGGAGAAATCGCAAAACATAGTCATTTCTTCATTGCCGTCCAAAAACAACGCTTTTTTGCATTCCTGTCTCACTTTCTCTTAGAAACAATGATTTACATCAATCCTTTTACATAATTCTTGTTTCTCATGACATTTCTAACATTGCCCACAATTATCAACTTTCTAAGTCTTTCTGAGCACGAGAAATCGCGAAATATAGTCATTTCTTCATTGCCGTCTAAAAACAACGCTTTTTTGCATTCCTGTCTCACTTTCTCTTAGAAACAATGATTTACATCAATCCTTTTACATAATTCTTGTTTCTCATGACATTTCTAACATTGCCCACAATTATCAACTTTCTAAGTCTTTCTGAGCAGGAGAAATCGCAAAACATAGTCATTTCTTCATTGCCGTCCAAAAACAACGCTTTTTTGCATTCCTGTCTCACTTTCTCTTAGAAACAATGATTTACATCAATCCTTTTACATAATTCTTGTTTCTCATGACATTTCTAACATTGCCCACAATTATCAACTTTCTAAGTCTTTCTGAACAGGAGAAATTGCAAAACATAGTCATTTCTTCATTGCCGTCCAAAAACAACGCTTTTTTGCATTTCTGTCTCACTTTCTCTTGTAAACAATGATATACATCAATCCTTTTACATAATTCTTGTTTCTCATGACATTTCTAACATTGCCCACAATTATCAACTTTCTAAGTCTTTCTGAGCAGGAGAAATCGCAAAACATAGTCATTTCTTCATTGCCGTCCAAAAACAACGCTTTTTTGCATTCCTGTCTCACTTTCTCTTAGAAACAATGATTTACATCAATCCTTTTACATAATTCTTGTTTCTCATGACATTTCTAACATTGCCCACAATTATCAACTTTCTAAGTCTTTCTGAGCAGGAGAAATCGCAAAACATAGTCATTTCTTCATTGCCGTACAAAAACAACGCTTTTTTGCATTCCTGTCTCACTTTCTCTTAGAAACAATGATTTACATCAATCCTTTTACATAATTCTTGTTTCTCATGACATTTCTAACATTGCCCACAATTATCAACTTTCTAAGTCTTTCTGAACAGGAGAAATTGCAAAACATAGTCATTTCTTCATTGCCGTCCAAAAACAACGCTTTTTTGCATTTCTGTCTCACTTTCTCTTAGAAACAATGATTTACATCAATCCTTTTACATAATTCTTGTTTCTCATGACATTTCTAACATTGCCCACAATTATCAACTTTCTAAGTCTTTCTGAGCAGGAGAAATCGCAAAACATAGTCATTTCTTCATTGCCGTCCAAAAACAACGCTTTTTTGCATTCCTGTCTCACTTTCTCTTAGAAACAATGATTTACATCAATCCTTTTACATAATTCTTGTTTCTCATGACATTTCTAACATTGCCCACAATTATCAACTTTCTAAGTCTTTCTGAGCACGAGAAATCGCGAAATATAGTCATTTCTTCATTGTCGTCCAAAAACAACGCTTTTTTGCATTTCTGTCTCACTTTCTCTTGAAAACAATGATTTACATCAATCCTTTCACATAATTCTTGTTTCTCATGACATTTCAAACACTGCCCACAATTATCAACTTTCTAAGTCTTTCTGAGCAGGAGAAATCGCAAAACATAGTCATTTCTTCATTGCCGTCCAAAAACAACGCTTTTTTGCATTCCTGTCTCACTTTCTCTTAGAAACAATGATTTACATCAATCCTTTTACATAATTCTTGTTTCTCATGACATTTCTAACATTGCCCACAATTATCAACTTTCTAAGTCTTTCTGAGCAGGAGAAATCGCAAAACATAGTCATTTCTTCATTGCCGTCCAAAAACAACGCTTTTTTGCATTCCTGTCTCACTTTCTCTTAGAAACAATGATTTACATCAATCCTTTTACATAATTCTTGTTTCTCATGACATTTCTAACATTGCCCACAATTATCAACTTTCTAAGTCTTTCTGAACAGGAGAAATTGCAAAACATAGTCATTTCTTCATTGCCGTACAAAAACAACGCTTTTTTGCATTCCTGTCTCACTTTCTCTTAGAAACAATGATTTACATCAATCCTTTTACATAATTCTTGTTTCTCATGACATTTCTAACATTGCCCACAATTATCAACTTTCTAAGTCTTTCTGAGCACTAGAAATCGCGAAATATAGTCATTTCTTCATTGCCGTCCAAAAACAACGCTTTTTTGCATTTCTGTCTCACTTTCTCTTGTAAACAATGATTTACATCAATCCTTTTACATAATTCTTGTTTCTCATGACATTTCTAACATTGCCCACAATTATCAACTTTCTAAGTCTTTCTGAGCAGGAGAAATCGCAAAACATAGTCATTTCTTCATTGCCGTCCAAAAACAACGCTTTTTTGCATTCCTGTCTCACTTTCTCTTAGAAACAATGATTTACATCAATCCTTTTACATAATTCTTGTTTCTCATGACATTTCTAACATTGCCCACAATTATCAACTTTCTAAGTCTTTCTGAACAGGAGAAATTGCAAAACATAGTCATTTCTTCATTGCCGTCCAAAAACAACGCTTTTTTGCATTTTTCTCTTAGAAACAATGATTTACATCAATCCTTTTACATAATTCTTGTTTCTCATGACATTTCTAACATTGCCCACAATTATCAACTTTCTAAGTCTTTCTGAGCAGGAGAAATCGCAAAACATAGTCATTTCTTCATTGCTGTCCAAAAACAACGCTTTTTTGCATTCCTGTCTCACTTTCTCTTAGAAACAATGATTTACATCAATCCTTTTACATAATTCTTGTTTCTCATGACATTTCTAACATTGCCCACAATTATCAACTTTCTAAGACTTTCTGAGCACGAGAAATCGCGAAATATAGTCATTTCTTCATTGCCGTCCAAAAACAACGCTTTTTTGCATTTCTGTCTCACTTTCTCTTGTATACAATGATTTACATCAATCCTTTAAATTAATAATAAATAATTCTTGTTTCTCATGACATTTCTAACATTGCCCACAATTATCAACTTTCTAAGTCTTTCTGAGCAGGAGAAATCGCAAAACATAGTCATTTCTTTATTGCCGTCCAAAAACAACGCTTTTTTGCATTCCTGTCTCACTTTATCTTAGAAACAATGATTTACATCAATCCTTTTACATAATTCTTGTTTCTCATGACATTTCTAACATTGCCCACAATTATCAACTTTCTAAGTCTTTCTGAACAGGAGAAATTGCAAAACATAGTCATTTCTTCATTGCCGTACAAAAACAACGCTTTTTTGCATTCCTGTCTCACTTTCTCTTAGAAACAATGATTTACATCAATCCTTTTACATAATTCTTGTTTCTCATGACATTTCTAACATTGCCCACAATTATCAACTTTCTAAGTCTTTCTGAGCATGAGAAATCGCGAAATATAGTCATTTCTTCATTGCCGTCCAAAAACAACGCTTTTTTGCATTTCTGTCTCACTTTCTCTTGTAAACAATGATTTACATCAATCCTTTTACATAATTCTTGTTTCTCATGACATTTCTAACATTGCCCACAATTATCAACTTTCTAAGTCTTTCTGAGCAGGAGAAATCGCAAAACATAGTCATTTCTTCATTGCCGTCCAAAAACAACGCTTTTTTGCATTCCTGTCTCACTTTCTCTTAGAAACAATGATTTACATCAATCCTTTTACATAATTCTTGTTTCTCATGACATTTCTAACATTGCCCACAATTATCAACTTTCTAAGTCTTTCTGAGCACGAGAAATCGCGAATATAGTAATTTCTTCATTGCCGTCCAAAAACAACGCTTTTTTGCATTTCTGTCTCACTTTCTCTTGTAAACAATGATTTACATCAATCCTTTTACATAATTCTTGTTTCTCATGACATTTCTAACATTGCCCACAATTATCAACTTTCTAAGTCTTTCTGAGCAGGAGAAATCGCAAAACATAGTCATTTCTTCATTGCCGTCCAAAAACAACGCTTTTTTGCATTCCTGTCTCACTTTCTCTTAGAAACAATGATTTACATCAATCCTTTTACATAATTCTTGTTTCTCATGACATTTCTAACATTGCCCACAATTATCAACTTTCTAAGTCTTTCTGAACAGGAGAAATCGCAAAACATAGTAATTTCTTCATTGCCGTCCAAAAACAACGCTTTTTTGCATTTCTGTCTCACTTTCTCTTGTAAACAATGATTTACATCAATCCTTTTACATAATTCTTGTTTCTCATGACATTTCTAACATTGCCCACAATTATCAACTTTCTAAGTCTTTCTGAGCAGGAGAAATCGCAAAACATAGTCATTTCTTCATTGCCGTCCAAAAACAACACTTTTTTGCATTCCTGTCTCACTTTCTTTTAGAAACAATGATTTACATCAATCCTTTTACATAATTCTTGTTTCTCATGACATTTCTAACATTGCCCACAATTATCAACTTTCTAAGTCTTTCTGAACAGGAGAAATCGCAAAACATAGTCATTTCTTCATTGCCGTCCAAAAACAACGCTTTTTTGCATTTCTGTCTCACTTTCTCTTGTAAACAATGATTTACATCAATCCTTTTACATAATTCTTGTTTCTCATGACATTTCTAACATTGCCCACAATTATCAACTTTCTAAGTCTTTCTGAGCAGGAGAAATCGCAAAACATAGTCATTTCTTCATTGCCGTCCAAAAACAACGCTTTTTTGCATTCCTGTCTCACTTTCTCTTAGAAACAATGATTTACATCAATCCTTTTACATAATTCTTGTTTCTCATGACATTTCTAACATTGCCCACAATTATCAACTTTCTAAGTCTTTCTGAGCACGAGAAATCGCGAAATATAGTAATTTCTTCATTGCCGTCCAAAAACAACGCTTTTTTGCATTTCTGTCTCACTTTCTCTTGTAAACAATGATTTACATCAATCCTTTTACATAATTCTTGTTTCTCATGACATTTCTAACATTGCCCACAATTATCAACTTTCTAAGTCTTTCTGAGCAGGAGAAATCGCAAAACATAGTCATTTCTTCATTGCCGTCCAAAAACAACGCTTTTTTGCATTCCTGTCTCACTTTCTCTTAGAAACAATGATTTACATCAATCCTTTTACATAATTCTTGTTTCTCATGACATTTCTAACATTGCCCACAATTATCAACTTTCTAAGTCTTTCTGAACAGGAGAAATTGCAAAACATAGTCATTTCTTCATTGCCATCCAAAAACAACGCTTTTTTGCATTTCTGTCTCACTTTCTCTTGTAAACAATGATTTACATCAATCCTTTTACATAATTCTTGTTTCTCATGACATTTCTAACATTGCCCACAATTATCAACTTTCTAAGTCTTTCTGAGCAGGAGAAATCGCAAAACATAGTCATTTCTTCATTGCCGTCCAAAAACAACGCTTTTTTGCATTCCTGTCTCACTTTCTCTTAGAAACAATGATTTACATCAATCCTTTTACATAATTCTTGTTTCTCATGACATTTCTAACATTGCCCACAATTATCAACTTTCTAAGTCTTTCTGAGCACGAGAAATCGCGAAATATAGTCATTTCTTCATTGCCGTCTAAAAACAACGCTTTTTTGCATTCCTGTCTCACTTTCTCTTAGAAACAATGATTTACATCAATCCTTTTACATAATTCTTGTTTCTCATGACATTTCTAACATTGCCCACAATTATCAACTTTCTAAGTCTTTCTGAGCAGGAGAAATCGCAAAACATAGTCATTTCTTCATTGCCGTCCAAAAACAACGCTTTTTTGCATTCCTGTCTCACTTTCTCTTAGAAACAATGATTTACATCAATCCTTTTACATAATTCTTGTTTCTCATGACATTTCTAACATTGCCCACAATTATCAACTTTCTAAGTCTTTCTGAACAGGAGAAATTGCAAAACATAGTCATTTCTTCATTGCCGTCCAAAAACAACGCTTTTTTGCATTTCTGTCTCACTTTCTCTTGTAAACAATGATATACATCAATCCTTTTACATAATTCTTGTTTCTCATGACATTTCTAACATTGCCCACAATTATCAACTTTCTAAGTCTTTCTGAGCAGGAGAAATCGCAAAACATAGTCATTTCTTCATTGCCGTCCAAAAACAACGCTTTTTTGCATTCCTGTCTCACTTTCTCTTAGAAACAATGATTTACATCAATCCTTTTACATAATTCTTGTTTCTCATGACATTTCTAACATTGCCCACAATTATCAACTTTCTAAGTCTTTCTGAGCAGGAGAAATCGCAAAACATAGTCATTTCTTCATTGCCGTACAAAAACAACGCTTTTTTGCATTCCTGTCTCACTTTCTCTTAGAAACAATGATTTACATCAATCCTTTTACATAATTCTTGTTTCTCATGACATTTCTAACATTGCCCACAATTATCAACTTTCTAAGTCTTTCTGAACAGGAGAAATTGCAAAACATAGTCATTTCTTCATTGCCGTCCAAAAACAACGCTTTTTTGCATTTCTGTCTCACTTTCTCTTAGAAACAATGATTTACATCAATCCTTTTACATAATTCTTGTTTCTCATGACATTTCTAACATTGCCCACAATTATCAACTTTCTAAGTCTTTCTGAGCAGGAGAAATCGCAAAACATAGTCATTTCTTCATTGCCGTCCAAAAACAACGCTTTTTTGCATTCCTGTCTCACTTTCTCTTAGAAACAATGATTTACATCAATCCTTTTACATAATTCTTGTTTCTCATGACATTTCTAACATTGCCCACAATTATCAACTTTCTAAGTCTTTCTGAGCACGAGAAATCGCGAAATATAGTCATTTCTTCATTGTCGTCCAAAAACAACGCTTTTTTGCATTTCTGTCTCACTTTCTCTTGAAAACAATGATTTACATCAATCCTTTTACATAATTCTTGTTTCTCATGACATTTCTAACATTGCCCACAATTATCAACTTTCTAAGTCTTTCTGAGCAGGAGAAATCGCAAAACATAGTTTTTTCTTCATTGCCGTCCAAAAACAACGCTTTTTTGCATTCCTGTCTCACTTTCTCTTAGAAACAATGATTTACATCAATCCTTTTACATAATTCTTGTTTCTCATGACATTTCTAACATTGCCCACAATTATCAACTTTCTAAGTCTTTCTGAACAGGAGAAATTGCAAAACATAGTCATTTCTTCATTGCCGTACAAAAACAACGCTTTTTTGCATTCCTGTCTCACTTTCTCTTAGAAACAATGATTTACATCAATCCTTTTACATAATTCTTGTTTCTCATGACATTTCTAACATTGCCCACAATTATCAACTTTCTAAGTCTTTCTGAGCACTAGAAATCGCGAAATATAGTCATTTCTTCATTGCCGTCCAAAAACAACGCTTTTTTGCATTTCTGTCTCACTTTCTCTTGTAAACAATGATTTACATCAATCCTTTTACATAATTCTTGTTTCTCATGACATTTCTAACATTGCCCACAATTATCAACTTTCTAAGTCTTTCTGAGCACTAGAAATCGCGAAATATAGTCATTTCTTCATTGCCGTCCAAAAACAACGCTTTTTTGCATTTCTGTCTCACTTTCTCTTGTAAACAATGATTTACATCAATCCTTTTACATAATTCTTGTTTCTCATGACATTTCTAACATTGCCCACAATTATCAACTTTCTAAGTCTTTCTGAGCAGGAGAAATCGCAAAACATAGTCATTTCTTCATTGCCGTCCAAAAACAACGCTTTTTTGCATTCCTGTCTCACTTTCTCTTAGAAACAATGATTTACATCAATCCTTTTACATAATTCTTGTTTCTCATGACATTTCTAACATTGCCCACAATTATCAACTTTCTAAGTCTTTCTGAACAGGAGAAATTGCAAAACATAGTCATTTCTTCATTGCCGTCCAAAAACAACGCTTTTTTGCATTCCTGTCTCACTTTCTCTTAGAAACAATGATTTACATCAATCCTTTTACATAATTCTTGTTTCTCATGACATTTCTAACATTGCCCACAATTATCAACTTTCTAAGTCTTTCTGAGCAGGAGAAATCGCAAAACATAGTCATTTCTTCATTGCCGTCCAAAAACAACGCTTTTTTGCATTCCTGTCTCACTTTCTCTTAGAAACAATGATTTACATCAATCCTTTTACATAATTCTTGTTTCTCATGACATTTCTAACATTGCCCACAATTATCAACTTTCTAAGTCTTTCTGAGCAGGATAAATCGCAAAACATAGTCATTTCTTCATTGCCGTACAAAAACAACGCTTTTTTGCATTCCTGTCTCACTTTCTCTTAGAAACAATGATTTACATCAATCCTTTTACATAATTCTTGTTTCTCATGACATTTCTAACATTGCCCACAATTATCAACTTTCTAAGTCTTTCTGAACAGGAGAAATTGCAAAACATAGTCATTTCTTCATTGCCGTCCAAAAACAACGCTTTTTTGCATTTCTGTCTCACTTTCTCTTAGAAACAATGATTTACATCAATCCTTTTACATAATTCTTGTTTCTCATGACATTTCTAACATTGCCCACAATTATCAACTTTCTAAGTCTTTCTGAGCAGGAGAAATCGCAAAACATAGTCATTTCTTCATTGCCGTCCAAAAACAACGCTTTTTTGCATTCCTGTCTCACTTTCTCTTAGAAACAATGATTTACATCAATCCTTTTACATAATTCTTGTTTCTCATGACATTTCTAACATTGCCCACAATTATCAACTTTCTAAGTCTTTCTGAGCACGAGAAATCGCGAAATATAGTCATTTCTTCATTGTCGTCCAAAAACAACGCTTTTTTGCATTTCTGTCTCACTTTCTCTTGAAAACAATGATTTACATCAATCCTTTTACATAATTCTTGTTTCTCATGACATTTCTAACATTGCCCACAATTATCAACTTTCTAAGTCTTTCTGAGCAGGAGAAATCGCAAAACATAGTTTTTTCTTCATTGCCGTCCAAAAACAACGCTTTTTTGCATTCCTGTCTCACTTTCTCTTAGAAACAATGATTTACATCAATCCTTTTACATAATTCTTGTTTCTCATGACATTTCTAACATTGCCCACAATTATCAACTTTCTAAGTCTTTCTGAACAGGAGAAATTGCAAAACATAGTCATTTCTTCATTGCCGTACAAAAACAACGCTTTTTTGCATTCCTGTCTCACTTTCTCTTAGAAACAATGATTTACATCAATCCTTTTACATAATTCTTGTTTCTCATGACATTTCTAACATTGCCCACAATTATCAACTTTCTAAGTCTTTCTGAGCACTAGAAATCGCGAAATATAGTCATTTCTTCATTGCCGTCCAAAAACAACGCTTTTTTGCATTTCTGTCTCACTTTCTCTTGTAAACAATGATTTACATCAATCCTTTTACATAATTCTTGTTTCTCATGACATTTCTAACATTGCCCACAATTATCAACTTTCTAAGTCTTTCTGAGCACTAGAAATCGCGAAATATAGTCATTTCTTCATTGCCGTCCAAAAACAACGCTTTTTTGCATTTCTGTCTCACTTTCTCTTGTAAACAATGATTTACATCAATCCTTTTACATAATTCTTGTTTCTCATGACATTTCTAACATTGCCCACAATTATCAACTTTCTAAGTCTTTCTGAGCAGGAGAAATCGCAAAACATAGTCATTTCTTCATTGCCGTCCAAAAACAACGCTTTTTTGCATTCCTGTCTCACTTTCTCTTAGAAACAATGATTTACATCAATCCTTTTACATAATTCTTGTTTCTCATGACATTTCTAACATTGCCCACAATTATCAACTTTCTAAGTCTTTCTGAACAGGAGAAATTGCAAAACATAGTCATTTCTTCATTGCCGTCCAAAAACAACGCTTTTTTGCATTCCTGTCTCACTCTCTCTTAGAAACAATGATTTACATCAATCCTTTTACATAATTCTTGTTTCTCATGACATTTCTAACATTGCCCACAATTATCAACTTTCTAAGTCTTTCTGAGCACGAGAAATCGCAAAATATAGTCATTTCTTCATTGTCGTCCAAAAACAACGCTTTTTTGCATTTCTGTCTCACTTTCTCTTGAAAACAATGATTTACATCAATCCTTTTACATAATTCTTGTTTCTCATGACATTTCTAACATTGCCCACAATTATCAACTTTCTAAGTCTTTCTGAGCAGGAGAAATCGCAAAACATAGTTTTTTCTTCATTGCCGTCCAAAAACAACGCTTTTTTGCATTCCTGTCTCACTTTCTCTTAGAAACAATGATTTACATCAATCCTTTTACATAATTCTTGTTTCTCATGACATTTCTAACATTGCCCACAATTATCAACTTTCTAAGTCTTTCTGAGCAGGAGAAATCGCAAAACATAGTCATTTCTTCATTGCCGTACAAAAACAACGCTTTTTTGCATTCCTGTCTCACTTTCTCTTAGAAACAATGATTTACATCAATCCTTTTACATAATTCTTGTTTCTCATGACATTTCTAACATTGCCCACAATTATCAACTTTCTAAGTCTTTCTGAGCACTAGAAATCGCGAAATATAGTCATTTCTTCATTGCCGTCCAAAAACAACGCTTTTTTGCATTTCTGTCTCACTTTCTCTTGTAAACAATGATTTACATCAATCCTTTTACATAATTCTTGTTTCTCATGACATTTATAACATTGCCCACAATTATCAACTTTCTAAGTCTTTCTGAGCAGGAGAAATCGCAAAACATAGTCATTTCTTCATTGCCGTCCAAAAACAACGCTTTTTTGCATTCCTGTCTCACTTTCTCTTAGAAACAATGATTTACATCAATCCTTTTACATAATTCTTGTTTCTCATGACATTTCTAACATTGCCCACAATTATCAACTTTCTAAGTCTTTCTGAGCACGAGAAATCGCGAAATATAGTCATTTCTTCATTGCCGTCCAAAAACAACGCTTTTTTGCATTTCTGTCTCACTTTCTCTTGTATACAATGATTTACATCAATCCTTTTACATAATTCTTGTTTCTCATGACATTTCTAACATTGCCCACAATTATCAACTTTCTAAGTCTTTCTGAGCAGGAGAAATCGCAAAACATAGTCATTTCTTCATTGCCGTCCAAAAAGAACGCTTTTTTGCATTCCTGTCTCACTTTATCTTAGAAACAATGATTTACATCAATCCTTTTACATAATTCTTGTTTCTCATGACATTTCTAACATTGCCCACAATTATCAACTTTCTAAGTCTTTCTGAACAGGAGAAATTGCAAAACATAGTCATTTCTTCATTGCCGTACAAAAACAACGCTTTTTTGCATTCCTGTCTCACTTTCTCTTAGAAACAATGATTTACATCAATCCTTTTACATAATTCTTGTTTCTCATGACATTTCTAACATTGCCCACAATTATCAACTTTCTAAGTCTTTCTGAGCATGAGAAATCGCGAAATATAGTCATTTCTTCATTGCCGTCCAAAAACAACGCTTTTTTGCATTTCTGTCTCACTTTCTCTTGTAAACAATGATTTACATCAATCCTTTTACATAATTCTTGTTTCTCATGACATTTCTAACATTGCCCACAATTATCAACTTTCTAAGTCTTTCTGAGCAGGAGAAATCGCAAAACATAGTCATTTCTTCATTGCCGTCCAAAAACAACGCTTTTTTGCATTCCTGTCTCACTTTCTCTTAGAAACAATGATTTACATCAATCCTTTTACATAATTCTTGTTTCTCATGACATTTCTAACATTGCCCACAATTATCAACTTTCTAAGTCTTTCTGAACAGGAGAAATTGCAAAACATAGTCATTTCTTCATTGCCGTCCAAAAACAACGCTTTTTTGCATTCCTGTCTCACTTTCTCTTAGAAACAATGATTTACATCAATCCTTTTACATAATTCTTGTTTCTCATGACATTTCTAACATTGCCCACAATTATCAACTTTCTAAGTCTTTCTGAGCAGGAGAAATCGCAAAACATAGTCATTTCTTCATTGCCGTCCAAAAACAACGCTTTTTTGCATTCCTGTCTCACTTTCTCTTAGAAACAATGATTTACATCAATCCTTTTACATAATTCTTGTTTCTCATGACATTTCTAACATTGCCCACAATTATCAACTTTCTAAGTCTTTCTGAGCAGGATAAATCGCAAAACATAGTCATTTCTTCATTGCCGTACATAAACAACGCTTTTTTGCATTCCTGTCTCACTTTCTCTTAGAAACAATGATTTACATCAATCCTTTTACATAATTCTTGTTTCTCATGACATTTCTAACATTGCCCACAATTATCAACTTTCTAAGTCTTTCTGAACAGGAGAAATTGCAAAACATAGTCATTTCTTCATTGCCGTCCAAAAACAACGCTTTTTTGCATTTCTGTCTCACTTTCTCTTAGAAACAATGATTTACATCAATCCTTTTACATAATTCTTGTTTCTCATGACATTTCTAACATTGCCCACAATTATCAACTTTCTAAGTCTTTCTGAGCAGGAGAAATCGCAAAACATAGTCATTTCTTCATTGCCGTCCAAAAACAACGCTTTTTTGCATTCCTGTCTCACTTTCTCTTAGAAACAATGATTTACATCAATCCTTTTACATAATTCTTGTTTCTCATGACATTTCTAACATTGCCCACAATTATCAACTTTCTAAGTCTTTCTGAGCACGAGAAATCGCGAAATATAGTCATTTCATCATTGTCGTCCAAAAACAACGCTTTTTTGCATTTCTGTCTCACTTTCTCTTGAAAACAATGATTTACATCAATCCTTTTACATAATTCTTGTTTCTCATGACATTTCTAACATTGCCCACAATTATCAACTTTCTAAGTCTTTCTGAGCAGGAGAAATCGCAAAACATAGTTTTTTCTTCATTGCCGTCCAAAAACAACGCTTTTTTGCATTCCTGTCTCACTTTCTCTTAGAAACAATGATTTACATCAATCCTTTTACATAATTCTTGTTTCTCATGACATTTCTAACATTGCCCACAATTATCAACTTTCTAAGTCTTTCTGAACAGGAGAAATTGCAAAACATAGTCATTTCTTCATTGCCGTACAAAAACAACGCTTTTTTGCATTCCTGTCTCACTTTCTCTTAGAAACAATGATTTACATCAATCCTTTTACATAATTCTTGTTTCTCATGACATTTCTAACATTGCCCACAATTATCAACTTTCTAAGTCTTTCTGAGCACTAGAAATCGCGAAATATAGTCATTTCTTCATTGCCGTCCAAAAACAACGCTTTTTTGCATTTCTGTCTCACTTTCTCTTGTAAACAATGATTTACATCAATCCTTTTACATAATTCTTGTTTCTCATGACATTTCTAACATTGCCCACAATTATCAACTTTCTAAGTCTTTCTGAGCACTAGAAATCGCGAAATATAGTCATTTCTTCATTGCCGTCCAAAAACAACGCTTTTTTGCATTTCTGTCTCACTTTCTCTTGTAAACAATGATTTACATCAATCCTTTTACATAATTCTTGTTTCTCATGACATTTCTAACATTGCCCACAATTATCAACTTTCTAAGTCTTTCTGAGCAGGAGAAATCGCAAAACATAGTCATTTCTTCATTGCCGTCCAAAAACAACGCTTTTTTGCATTCCTGTCTCACTTTCTCTTAGAAACAATGATTTACATCAATCCTTTTACATAATTCTTGTTTCTCATGACATTTCTAACATTGCCCACAATTATCAACTTTCTAAGTCTTTCTGAACAGGAGAAATTGCAAAACATAGTCATTTCTTCATTGCCGTCCAAAAACAACGCTTTTTTGCATTCCTGTCTCACTCTCTCTTAGAAACAATGATTTACATCAATCCTTTTACATAATTCTTGTTTCTCATGACATTTCTAACATTGCCCACAATTATCAACTTTCTAAGTCTTTCTGAGCACGAGAAATCGCAAAATATAGTCATTTCTTCATTGTCGTCCAAAAACAACGCTTTTTTGCATTTCTGTCTCACTTTCTCTTGAAAACAATGATTTACATCAATCCTTTTACATAATTCTTGTTTCTCATGACATTTCTAACATTGCCCACAATTATCAACTTTCTAAGTCTTTCTGAGCAGGAGAAATCGCAAAACATAGTTTTTTCTTCATTGCCGTCCAAAAAGAACGCTTTTTTGCATTCCTGTCTCACTTTCTCTTAGAAACAATGATTTACATCAATCCTTTTACATAATTCTTGTTTCTCATGACATTTCTAACATTGCCCACAATTATCAACTTTCTAAGTCTTTCTGAACAGGAGAAATTGCAAAACATAGTCATTTCTTCATTGCCGTACAAAAACAACGCTTTTTTGCATTCCTGTCTCACTTTCTCTTAGAAACAATGATTTACATCAATCCTTTTACATAATTCTTGTTTCTCATGACATTTCTAACATTGCCCACAATTATCAACTTTCTAAGTCTTTCTGAGCATGAGAAATCGCGAAATATAGTCATTTCTTCATTGCCGTCCAAAAACAACGCTTTTTTGCATTTCTGTCTCACTTTCTCTTGTAAACAATGATTTACATCAATCCTTTTACATAATTCTTGTTTCTCATGACATTTCTAACATTGCCCACAATTATCAACTTTCTAAGTCTTTCTGAGCAGGAGAAATCGCAAAACATAGTCATTTCTTCATTGCCGTCCAAAAACAACGCTTTTTTGCATTCCTGTCTCACTTTCTCTTAGAAACAATGATTTACATCAATCCTTTTACATAATTCTTGTTTCTCATGACATTTCTAACATTGCCCACAATTATCAACTTTCTAAGTCTTTCAAAGCAGGAGAAATCGCAAAACATAGTCATTTCTTCATTGCCGTCCAAAAACAACGCTTTTTTGCATTCCTGTCTCACTTTCTCTTAGAAACAATGATTTACATCAATCCTTTTACATAATTCTTGTTTCTCATGACATTTCTAACAT